>NC_054699.1:33875856-34034900 GCF_016097555.1 Gigantopelta aegis
CTTCCTTGACTCATAAGAAAAGGAAGTTTGTGTGGACAGATGGGTGTGAGAAAGCATTCGAGGCGCTGAAGGAGCTACTCACAGGGTCCCCAGTCCTGGCCTACCCTGAGAGGGAGGGTAGTTTTGTTTTGGATACATATGCTAGTTTATGTGGGACAGAAGCCGTATTGTCGCAAGTGAAAGATGGAAAAGAATGTGATAGGATACGCTAGTAAAACTTTGTCTATGTCGCAGGGCCAGTACTGCACTACCTATCGAGAATTATTGGCCGTTGTCACATTTGTAAAGCATTTCCGACATTATCTTCGGGGTAGACCATTCCTGCTTAGGACAGACCATGTTTCACTTAAACCGGCCTCGGTGGCGTCGTGGCAGGCCATCGGTCTACAGGCTGGTAGGTACTGGGTTCGGATCCCAGTCGTGGCATGGGATTTTTAATCCAGATACCGACTCCAAACCCTGAGTGAGTGCTCCGCAAGGCTCAATGGGTAGGTGTAAACCACTTGCACCGACCAGTGATCCATAACTGGTTCAACAAAGGCCATGGTTTGTGCTATCCTGCCTGTGGGAAGCGCAAATAAAAGATCCCTTGCTGCCTGTCGTAAAGAAGAGTAGCCTATGTGGCGACAGCGGGTTTCCTCTAAAAACAGTGTCAGAATGACCATATGTTTGACGTCCAATAGCCGATGATAAGATTAAAAATCAATGTGCTCTAGTGGCGTCGTTAAATAAAACAAACTTTACAAACTTTTTTATGTTTCACTTAAATGGATTAGAAATTTTAAGGAGCACAACGAACGCTGTTCAGGACATTTATGGAGAGACAAAACTCTAGATAAGATAAAACAGAAGTTTTATTGACCTGGTCTGTCAAAAATATTAGTCAGTGGTGTAAAACAGTGTGGAGATGTGGGAGGAACTTGGTTGTTCTTAGATTAAAATCAGAATCAGATGATAAAACTGACAGATCCGAGATAGCCCGATATAGCTCGGATGTCAAAACATTGTGGAGATGTGGGAGGAATTCGACATTCGAGACAATACGCTGTATAAGCGGGTCGAAGCAGTACCTCCTACATTGCAACTACTTTGTCCTAAAAGTATAAGAAAAGAAATAATGAAACAGTTGCATAACGAAAGCTGTTCAGGACATTTATGGAGGGACAAAACTCTAGATAAAATAAACCAGAAGTTTAATTGGCCTGGTCTGTCAGAAGATGTTAGTCAGTGGCGTAAAGAGTATAGTGCCCCCCCCCCCCCCCCCCCCCCCCCCCCCCCGAAAGAAAGCTGGTCCTGGCTAGGGAAAGCACCATTGCATCAAGTAGAGGTTGGGTCACCCCTGGAAAAGATAGCTATTGACATACTTGGACCACTCCCCCAAACGTATAATCATAACGAGTACATTATTGTTGTGGGTGATAATTTTTCTAAATGAAAAGAGCCATACACAGTGCCCGATCATACTGCTCAAGAAGTGGCTGATAAACTTGTAACCGAATTTATTTGTAGATTTGGGAGTCCATTGCAAATTCACACTGATCAGGGGCGCGAATTTGAAAGTAATTTGTTCAAAGACATTTGTTCACTGTTGGGGATTTCCAAAAACCAGGACCACCCCTTACAGGCCTCAGTCTGATGGGATGTTTGAGCAGTTTAACTGCATTGAAAAGCCGATGCGGTCTATGTATGTAGACGAACACCGCAGGGATTGGGATGAACATCTACCTTATGTGATGATGGCATATAGGGCCTCGACTCACCAAATATACTAATGCTTGGTAGAAAACCTCCCTTCCTATTGATTGTTTAGTGGGGAACCAGACCCGCCCTGGCCCACTGAATATGTGGAATGGGTTCAAGATGCTTCGGAAGAGGCCCAAGAATTTGTTAGGGACAACCTATCAAAAAAATTTCTACGTCAAACATGGCATTATGACTTAAAGCTAAAGAAAAGATCCTATAAAGTGGGAGAATGGGTGTGGTATTGGTATCCCCCAGATGCTAAACAAAAACTGGGCAACGGTTGGACTGGTCTCTATCTGGTGAAAAAAAGGCTTTCGGATAAACAAACGATGTAGACCGATAACAATCCATGAAGATCACCTTAAGCGTTGTACATGTTTTGCATTAGAAGTTTGCTGGCGTGGCGATCTATTTTTAGATTAAAAAATCATTTATGACGCGCATCCGTCTAAATATAGACTAGTTATCTGACTGTCTGTGACCGAGCCGGACTAGACCATTACAGAGAAGGGGTGTAATCATACAATATTTACCTGTGCACTACAGTACAATACTGCTGCACGTTGACACTCGGAGTTGATTGTTTGTGTAACAGGGACATTTTAATCTGTACATAATGTTTTATTTTGTTTATTTCAGTTTACAATTAGTTTGTTCTTTCTTTCAGACTGACATGCAAACTGAAATAATTATACTTCACCTGACTCTTGCACACACTTCATTATCGTTCGCGTCACGGCAATCGGCACCTACGTTTTCATTTCATTCATTCATTTCAACTTATTTTCGTGCTTATATCCAATTAAGGTTCAAGCACGCTGTTCTGGGCACACACCTCAGCTATCTGGGCTGTCTGTCCAGGACAGTAGGTTAGTTGTTAGTTGGTTAGTAGTTAGTGAGAGAGAAGAGGGTGTAGTGGCCTTACACCTACCCATTGAGCCCTTAAGAACTCGCTCTGGGTTGGAGCCAGTACCGGGCTGCGAACCTGTACCTACCAGCCTGTAGACCGATGGCTTAACCACTACGCCACCGAGGCCGGTCCTACGTTTTCAACAATAACTTTACTTCTAAAAAAAAAATCGCTCCTATTTTTAATTTTTGAAATAATTTAATTTAAATTAAAAGAAACAATAGTTCTTTTTTAAAATTTCCAAAACTTTTTTAATTTTTTGACTATATGTCGTCCCAAACTAAAATATTCAAGAATAAAAAACAAGCCCTGGATTTGTTTTTAACGAAATTTATAGTATAATAGTATATCTTTACTCCTTTGCAATAAATAAAGAATTCATATAACGTATTAAAATTTGTCACTTTAGGAGGCTTGAGTTTTATGAATTTCACACAAAATGTCAAATATCGCGTTTTCGTCAAAATCTTCAAAACACAACCACCTTTTAATTGAAGTTTGTGGTTGCTATGGTTATGAAAATGACCGTGGAAAATTGCCTACAAATTTGTTTTTTCTTTCGCTATTTTTTTAATATTTGAAATAATTTTATTTAAATTCACAGAAAAAAAATATTGTTTTTGTTATTTCCAAAATGTCGATCCAAACTAAAATAATAAAGGAAAAACACCTACTCAAGACTGCTAGCTGTTTGTGGTATAGGCCCACGAAATGCACAGAACACACAACTCATCCACACCTTGCATCAGCAGCAATGGTACAGCCCACGCATGTCGGATGTTTACCAGACAAAAGACACACAAAAAACACCTTCGTGTCGTTTATAAGACAAAAATTACATATATTAACATTTAGCATAATCTACAATCAATCCCAATGTCATAAGAGCCCATAAAATCGAGAAATTGATACATTTGTTACAAACTTTGACGTTTTCACTAAGTTCGCAACAGCAGACATATGGAGTGCGCATGCGCTGAGAGAAAGTTCGTAAACTTCACTTTTTTCAATTAAAAAATGACGGATTATAATCTGCACCAATCAAAAAAATATTTACACTGAAAGCTCGGTAAGTATCTCGGGCATTAATTGGCTAGCCAACTGGGATGAAACCGCCTCCTGTCAAAATGCTTGACACGGGGAATCCCTTTCCATTAGGAATGAAATTTAAACGATTTAAAAACATGAAAAATGACAGTGGAAAAATCAAACAGAAAAATATAACAAACCTATTTTCGGGTAGAAAAATGGTTAAAGTTCCATATTCTGAGCGAACTGGCTCGCGATTGCCGTTTTATTAAAATAAAAATGGTGTTGACAGTGAAAAAGCCAGTGTTAAAACGTTACTTATCCACTGAATTTGATTAGGTCAGCGCTCAGTGAGCAAACTTCTTCAAATGATTTCCCACTAAACTGGTTGGAGACAGATGTGTTCAATGGGGGACCGGAAGAACCAGCCAAAGGGACAGACATGGGGGAGGAAGTTGGTGTAGACGTGAGGGAGGAAGCTGGACGGACTTCGACACTGATTACAGTGAAGGAAGTACTCGAGACGTGCAGACTCTCTCACCTGACGTTAGGTTTTCTCCCTAGTTTTAAACAGGGGACATATCTCCAACTAAATAGAGTAATTAGATAAAATATTAATTATTTGTTGGTTATTACAGGAATGGATATGGATATTTTGGATCTGCTTGTGACGCAAGAAGAACTGAACCTGCTGTTCGGTGATGGGTCGGCCGTAAAACAGCCTGCTGAATAGGTCGCCGGCCCAGTGGACCGATGTACTTCCAGGGCCCTTTTCTTCAAGAAGAAGTAGTACATCGTCCACTGGGCCGAAGTCCACGCCAGGATCTGCGTATATATCCCATGCCATCTTTGCCGTACCAGCCACAAGAGGCTGTCGTATGCCACACGGCATCTTCGCCGTGTCCATTGGCCGTAGGGGAGGGATTTCAGCGAAGCTTTGGACCGGGTCATCAAGGCTAAAGTCACAAGGCCAAGCAAGAGCTTCGTGGACCCAGCTCCATTCTCCTATCCAGGTTTGGGAGCCCCTGCAGTGGATGGACCTTCGACAGCATCGGCAACTACATCTGAGACAACATCAGTGCCAGCACCAAAATCAACACCATCAACTGCCGGACAGCATCGCCCTCTCCTCTCCTGGATGTGCTCCAGCAGTGTGGAATCCCAACCGCCAAGGATGCAGTCTCCCAGACACCACTGATGGAGGTCAGTCAACAGGGAGTCCAGGCAAACCTGCCAATCTCAGCAAGCACCGTACCAGCATTCTTTTTGACACGCTGCCAAACACTGGTGAAGACCTGAAGAATCTTCTGGGGCAGGTCATCCAGGAGGAGAGAGAGAGAGAGGGGGTCCGCCAGTTGGAGCGGGAGAAGAGCGAGTTACAATGGCAACTGGTACACTATACATGCCCATTCACAGAGGATGTGGTGGTAACTTCTAGAGACCAGAGATGGCATAGTTGTCTTTCACTGGATGCAAAAGGTCACTGTGTTGTGCTATTTGAACAGTGATTAAAGAAAATGATTTTTACATATGTATAAATGTCATTAATTATTACAGGTGATTGTTATATAACCATTCTTCGGATATTTCATCATTGATGAAAGTGTTCACCATCTTGTGTTCTTGGATTCAGTGTACCTTTAATATGTGTTAATTCCAAATGGATGTGCTTTAACGTGATGTTAATTCCAAGTGGATCCGTCTTAATGTGCTATTAATTCCAAATGGATATATTTTAATATTATAATAAATCTGGAACTCTGGATATTCCTGACTGACTTTACCACCACATGCTTCTGGACGCTTATCAACTTTATATATCCCAGCGTAAATATAAAAATGTTCATACTTAAATAATATGCGGGTGTATATTATACATAGATATTTGGTGCCCATATTTACTTTGGGAATTTTAAAACGTAACGTACTTAAGTTCCATATACTTAACTTATATCAACGATTTATATCGTTGAATTTGAAGAAGTGTGTGTGTGTGTGTGTGATAGGAGAGCTTGACATTAATCACCTTCTATTTGTAAATAATAATAACAAAGTCTATTTATAGATAAGATATTTGGGGGAAGCCGATAAAGCAACATGTATTACATATGCTGGCGGTCTCCAACTTAGCTGCGTATGTCATAGGCCTACTTGACATGCGTAACGTTGGGGTCCCGACGGTCGGCACCCCTACACGATCTATTAAAGAGACAGTCCTGAGTATGCTGCATTGTAAGAATCTTCAGACTAATAAAATATTTCTACGATTAAACTTACATATTAAATATATTTTCTTGTTTAGAATATCAGTGTCTGTATATTCAATATCTTTCAGGTCGTCTTAATATTTGTAAGAAGCTCAAACTGGATTTTGTCTTCAAATAATTTCGTACGTACGAAAAAATATATTTTAGAAAATAAAATGAAATTTAACCTAGTACAAATAGAACGATCAGAAACACGTTTAATATACAGCCACTAATATTTTATATCTTTTCGACTTGGCAAGACGATTGGGACGGTGCGGTTGTGAACAAGCTTCATTCTGTCAAGGCAGTCTTGGGAGAGTGGCGATGCAGGAAGGATGAAGTAGTCTTGTGCCGTGCCCGCATCGGCCATACATATTTGACGCATTCATTTATTGTAAAGTTTTTAAAACACTTTGACGTCTATACAAAGTTTTAAAATATACTTACCTTGATTTTATATATTGTATTATACTTTTAACCCACAGCTCCTTACACTGTGGTTTTACATAAATATATATAAATAATATTTTCATATACTTGCCATTTGTGACACCCATTGGCCGATGTGTATTTTTGTGCTGGGGTGTCGTTAAAATAAAATAAATGAATGCGTCAAATATGTATGGCCGATTCGGGCACGGCACAATAATACTACTTGCATCGCCGGTAGGATGACTGCCACTCCCCCAGGACTGCCTTGACAGAATGAAGCTTGTTCGCAACCGCACCGTCCCAATCGTCTTGCCAAGTCGAAAAGATATATTAGTTAATATGAAATTTAAAATCACTGTAGGGGACACCAACATGGACACGGGGCAAGTTCAAAGCAGACTTAGCAGCAACATCTGCCTTTTCGATACCCTTAATGCCAACTTGGCTGGGTACCCAACAAAATAGAACATCTTTATTGGCAAATTGATAAATAAAAAAAAACTTTCGTATCACCATCCCAACTAAGGGGTGCTTCAATTTCATGTACTGTAAAGCTTGGAGACACGAAAGTGAGTCTGTACACATAATATATTTGGATGCACATGAATCCTTAATCTGTTCCAGGGCTTTAATGACTGCCCAGGTTTCAGCAGTAAAGATTGATGCTGAATCTGGCAATCTCATAGAAATTATTGCGTCTGGTGAAAATACTGTAGCACAAGCCACAGAATTCCCTAATCAAGTTTAGACCGAACTAAAGATCTATAAAGTCGGAGCACAACCTTTCGATCTGCTCCCCATTAAGTCTTGCCAATACCTTTTAAGATATCGAGGGCCTTCAAGCTCTCCTTTTTCACATACTGTAAATGAGGAACAATAGCCTCCTGTTAAAAATAATCCCCAGAAATTTAGTCTCCTCCACAACTGGAACCGGATTTTTGTCCAGAAACAGCTGAGGATCTAAATGGTGACCTCGTTTCTGGCAGATATGCATACAGACGGTTTTTGACTTTGAGAATCGAAATCCATTGTCAGTTCCCATTGCTGAGGTTTATTCAAACAAAGCTGCAACTGACGGTTTATACTGGACGATCTGTAGCAAATCTGAAAAATCGTCGACATATATAAAGAGCTATCAACGCCAGGTTTTAAACACTGGGTGATGTGCTGTTAATTTTCACGGAAAATAAAGTTACTGACAGGATGCTACCTTGAGGCACACCCATCTCTTGGGAGAGAATCAGAGTTATGGTATGAAATGCATCATGTCAACCAAAACATCAGATTTCAAGTTCATACTCGATGATACATTAAGAAAAAATAAAAAGATGACGTCAGATGTTGTATAAAACATACTTTAATTTAATTTTACCATCATTATTATTATTGCAATTTTAAGACACAATAATTAAAGTTAGTTTGTGGAATAAATGTCCAAGCAAAATAATTAAATCAGATATAGCAACTTTAAGTACTCTGATCAATGATCACAATATAATTATCCTGAATTTGTTGGCAATGAAGAACCAAAGCCATCAACATCTCGGCAATATTAAAAAAAGAAAGAAAGAAAAAAGACAAAAGCACAGTGTTTCAAAAGTAATCTCAAATGGAAAAATTGCATTACAAACGCTGGATTGCATCCTCCCTTCAGCCCCCCCCCCCCCCCTCGTAAGAGGACTGCTATTACCACAGGAATGCTTGACAAATGAAACTTGTTCGTAATCGTTTCGGCCTGGTGCTTTTTATAGTTAAATGGTTGTAAAAGCATCACTCGGGGTAAAATATGTTGAGTGCGTCGTTACATAAAACATGTCCTTCCTTCCTTCACTCGGGGTAAATGGATTCTTAATAGTTATGAACCATTTGTGTGCTGTTTTACATAGTGTTTTCCCACAGGGAATTCAATTCCTTTTGTTATACTATGGAATTTACTACTTGTAAGCTATTTATTTCTCAGCAAATTGTTTTCTAAAGTGGACACAAAAATAGGTTTTGGTTGTTTTTTGGGGGGTTTTCAAAAACACTTTTACTTTTCTTCTTACGTCAAAACCAAACTAAAATTATTTACAATTTTAAAAAAAAAATTTTTTTACAGGATAGGATCTGTCCACATTACATCCTCCCAAGCCAAAAATGAAATCAATGAACCAGCTATTCTACGTCATTCAACTTTTTTTTTCGCGGGAATTTGATGTCACTGTAATTTATGCCGATATTCTGTTTCAGCGCAATTTTACATTTAAAAACCATCTAAACATGCTTGTAAATGGAATCAAATTCACCATTCTTAATCACTGGTTAGGCATTTATCCGCAGGTCAGAGCCATTTTAAATCAGGGTTAGGGTATATTTAATTCATGGTTAGCCCTAACCAACGTTCTAACTACGCATTTTTCAATCGGTGATTAAATTTAACTCGGGGTTAGTTTTATCAGCTATGTTTCTAGATTCCGATAATCGGCACCATTCCTCTATGTTATTTTTTATTCCCAATTTTGGAATAAAAGATTACCAATTAATTCCCATGTTTTGTTATTATATAAATGAATTCCGAATTAAAAGCTTAATAATCTCTCTTAACTGTTCATTAGAATATAATCCACGAAACAGACGGAATTATAGATGTTAAACACAATACTGGTTGTAGCAGAAACGTTTTTCCGACATCGTGTCTGGATACTGTGAGGAAGTTACGTCATGTTTTCGAACATGTGATACTTTCTATAAATAAACAATTTTCTGTAGCAGCACAATAATGTGTATGTATGGTATGCCATGTCTTGGATGTGAAAAAGAAGTTTAGCTTCTCCAGCCTTAGATAAAAAGGTTTGAGGTCCAGATTTGCTACATGACACGTCAATCTCCCTCTACAGCGGTCATACAGTTGTAACTGGGACTGAAAACCTTATGTCAGGCTTTCGGATGTCTATGCGATCGTTTATTACAGCAGAATAGGCCTATGCCTTAGAAAGATTTTCTTGGGTGTGTTGAGACGGCCCCTGGAAGACGGAATGGCTGACTGGGCGATCATGTGACGCAACGTCACGATATTGGTCGGCGAACTTAGAATTCTGCTGTCCGGAGTTTGCCGAAGCTTAGCTGAATGTGGGTGCTATCGGGTTTCTTTCTGTAATGTGTGTATTAGTGATTAATATCTGATTTTGTTTTTAATCAAGTAACTCGAAAATGGTCGATGTAAATGTATTTGACGTTAAACATAGGATTGTTGTGGTATTAGAGCGGAAATCTTTAACTACTTTTTGGTGGTCGGCGATTGCCAAAAAATTACATAGCTTGGTCTCCGACTGTAATGAGAGCGTATTTATGTCCAAATGTCCGTCTAGCTCTCTTACAGAGTACTCGGGCTACGATGTTGGTTGACGTCACACCTTCAGTATGCACGTGGAAAATCGAGTATAAATGAGCTGTTCGAAAACATATGATGTTCGAATTTATATGACGGTACGATTTATAGCGGATAATAAACGAGTTACCAGTGATTATCAAATTTATTTCCAGAGTGAAAATGATTTCACGAGGGACATAAATTTGATAATAACTGGTATCGAGTTTGTTATTCTATTTATTATCCCAGCATTTATTATTTAAAAAAAAAATTAAGCCTTTAATTTGGATATATCCTACATCGGCTACACGTCAATGTATATAGAAACGACGTAAACTACTTTAGTGTTATGGGTATTGCTTTAACTTTGTATTTTATTCACGGTTCACAGACAATTTTCAAAACCCAAAGTTATATATGTAAAAAAAAACAAAAAAACCAAAAAAAAAAACCCATATATATAATATATATATATATATATATATATATATATATATATATATATATATATATATATATAATCAGTTGCATTAAACTACCATTTTATTACAAATTTAACACTGAAACCAGAAACCATTGGTGGCAAGGGATCTTTTATATGCACCATTCCACAGACACGATAGCACATACCATTGCATTTCGTATACCAGTCGTGGTGCACTTGTTGGAACGAGAAATAGTCCAGTGGCATCGATCGTAGACCGACCATACATTAGGCAAGCACTTGATCACTGAGCTATGTCCAGCCTCTGGCATTACTATGAAAGAAAGAAAGAAATGTTTTATTTAACGACGCACTCAACACATTTTATTTACGGTTATATGGCGTCAGACATATGCTTAAGGACCACACAGATTTTGAGAGGAAACCCGCTGTCGCCACTACATGGGCTACTCATCCGATTAGCAGCAAGGGATTTTTTATTTGCGCTTCCCACAGGCAGGATAGCACAAACCATGGCCTTTGTTGAACCAGTTATGGATCACTGGTCGGTGCAAGTGGTTTACACCTACCCATTGAGCCTTGCGGAGCACTCACTCAGGATTTGGAGTCGGTATCTGGATTAAAAATCACATGCCTCGACTGGGATCCGAACCCAGTACCTACCAGCCTGTAGACGGATGGCCTACCACGACGCCACCGAGGCCGGTACATTACTATGAATGCAAGTACATTGTCATGCACGCCCAAGTTACTATCATGTATGGTACTGAACATTATTTTTGTTTATTAAGAAAAACATTTCCAGCATATGTACGTGCATGGTTAATGTAATAAACCACTTATAAAACTGTACAACACTGATTTATTATACATTTTGTGTACCAGTACATCGTCATGAAAGTTATATTCTTACATGTACCTTTTGTTACTGTTTTCTTTAGGTTTGTTTGTTTGCTTCTTCTTCTTTTTTTGTGGGGAGGGGTTTTATTGACATACGTTTATATTTCGCTTTAAGTGATAAGTTACCCATCACTGGAATTTCTGTATCGCATGTACCAAAATACGATATGTCAGTTCTGAAAAAAACAATACCATATTGCTTCGGGAACTCTTCTGCTGAACATAACAACGAAGAAACGGATCTAGCATTGCAAAAAAATCCCATGAAGAGTTGTATAGTCCGTCCAATCCTACACAACTCTTTTGGGACTGTACAACTTTTCTTAGTTCCTATCCATAATAGGTTCGAATGTTTGAATTTTTTCCCGAGACTTGTTCAACTCAAAGATATAAAGAAATAACATTTAAATAAAAGAGGTTTTTTCTACCTACAATTATAAGAGGCACTGATTTTCCATTTCAGATTTTTCCCTTTTCCGTTTCAGAATTTTACAAATTCCATTTTTTCCGTTTCAGTATTAAACAAATTCCGCTTTTGTTCCATTCACATACACACATTCCTGATGTATGCCAGTGGCGGATCCAGAAAATCCATTTGGGGGGGGGGGGGGGGGGCAATGGAACTTTGGGGGAGGTTTGGAGGGGATCATAAAAAAGAAAATTAATATATAATAAAATTATATCTGTCGCAAAATTTACGGGGATGTCCGGGGCCCCTGCCCCACCCCCGCGATCCGCCTCTTTATGCAATGCTATTTACTATGTGCTACGGAGGGACTACTTACATGTAATAAGAATGAGTATTGTACAATACATTGTTATAAAGTTTTACATTACTGTCCAATGTCAATTATTTAATTAACAAAATGTCTTTCAAAACAAATTTTAATTAGAAGCAGCTTAACTTAAACAGTGAAGAGTAAAAGGAACAAGGAAATTTGGATTTCAACAGTTATTTTATTACAGTGCAAGTAAATGTAATTATCATTATTAATTAATTTCCTTCTACACAAATCATTCACATCCAATACTATTCTTAACAGAAAGGCACACACACATAAATTATATGGCACAAATGTTTTCTTTTGTATGAATGTTGCAGATATATGAATATGTTTAAAAACAAATATAATCTCATGGTAGTTTTCCAACTGCACTGGTGTACTTGATGGGAAACATATTGACGTTACGCACAATGTTCGTATCTCAGACGGTAACGTAAAAATATGTTTATAACGTTGTTAAAACCTGTACATTGTATATTAAACTATTCACTTTAATTGTACTGTATAGTTTATGTATTATAAATACTAGTATAATTATTCTCAATTTATTACACGTACACATATGCATTGCAAATACTTGTCTTAACGAACACAGTGACAGATATCAACACACTGCAATCGATATATGTTGGTGTTCATCTTCGCTTAAAGAAAACTGGCCATTTTCACATTTGATCTTGTTGCAAATGTACGTGACAGACTACGTGAAACAATTGGCTGTTTTCCACGTATTACTTTATACTTTAAGACTCCTACCTTTGCAAAATACAGTCCCTTCAGCACCACACTCCGCGTCAGTTTCAGTGCGTACTAAAGTTTATTTAGCGCTACATTTAGACGTAGTATTCTTCTGGTTCAGTTCCAGATAAAACAGGGATTATTGATCCGCGCTTGATATGATCTGTTTCGTTGTTCTCTTCACTTCCTTCAATTAATGTATGTGAGTCTCATTCTGAGCTTTCACTGTTTCCAATCGTCGTCTGGTTTTCACATTTGTAACTCAAAACTTTATGTCTCGGGGTACTTTCAACGTATCTGAATATACGACGTCTGAATTTATGTGATTGCTCAGGAAAACTGGTACAAGTCATATGCACACTGAATATTAGCTTTCCTACGAGTTACCGCGGCATCTGCCGGATTCATTATTAGCCCTTCGCCGCATCTGGGGTCCTTTGGCATGACTGCTTTCAAAGACATTTCTGTAAATAGTTGTGTACCTAAAATCGTTGACAGAATCAGTCAGATCGCCCAGGCAATATCGGGTTTTATACTGGCAGGACTGACATCTGTCACAAAATTCGTGCATTACAGTACATTCGTAGCTTATAGACTCTAGATATTCTGTCATCTTGGTCTGAGTTGAGGATAGTTCAAAATGAATTCCTTGACCTTAAAACCCAGTCATAGGCGATAGTTTTCTCATAGATGACTGCAAACGTGTATCAGATATATTGTCAGTTCTGTGTTTTGGCAGCCATCGTGGGAGCCATTTTGTATATTTCAAACTGCTAAAATGTGCCAAGTTTGTACTCACCGGATCCTCAATCAATACCTTCGACAGATACAAAAACTACAAAGAACAATGGTTGGTATTGAACTGCAAGGTTCAGTACCCTCGGCTGACTAACTTTTTTCTTTGGGCGACCATTTTCGTGGCCATCTTGGATTCAAATGATGGTTCTATGTCATGGTTAGCAAGATGTTATTATAAATGAAATACATTACTACTAAACTCCAATCATGTTTTTGGCTTAAGTGAGAAATAGCAATTTTATATTTGTTGACAACCAATGCGCTATAGTTTAAATTTGACCTTGACCTTGAAATGACCTTAACTTTTAACAGTGGGCAGCCCCATCTCAGACATTCTTTATGATCTTAAAGTGCAATTGTGCCCAGGTTAGTGCTTTAAACGTGTTTTTATTGACATCGTCTAAATTTGACTTTTGACCTTGACCGTGACCTCTAAAATCGCGTGGCCCCTTCTCAAAACAATCATATGGTCCCAAGGTACAACTATGCTAAATTTGGTGTTTTGGGCCAACGTGTCACAATATCGCCCAAATTTGGACTTAAGCCACCACCACACTATAATTATATTCATTTTGTGACATTCCCAGGACATGGGTAATTTGCTATATTATTTTAAAATCCATTTATATATGAGCATGTTATACTTTTTTTCTGAATTTTAAGAAAAATATGTAGAATAAAGAGATAGATATGACAAACCAAACATTAAATATTTGACCTTAAGTTATGCATTTCTACGGCAAAATTTTCGATTTTGTGACATTTCATTGACACAAGCAGTATTTAACGGCGTTCGATTCGTTTTGTTTTCGGAGGATCGCTTTGTTAGGTATGTTAGCACAGCAGTATTATTAAATAAATGTTAATTTAATAATTAAATAAAGATAATTTTTATTCAAATTTATTTTAAAATATCTATGGTCAAGTACATTTTCTGGGAAAGTTCCATAGGAAGAAATATATCATGGCGTTACGTGTTTTCGATAGGATAAGCGAAAGATAGTAAACCAAAAACCGAAAAATATTGTCAAAAATTAGGAAAGATTTATATAATAAATAGACCCATTCCATGGTGTATTTTCGACTTTTATGATTTTTATGTCAACTCGTGATGTGTGAAAAGCATATTTTCACACATCACTCGATGACAAAACTTGCACAAACTAGAAATGTTCACTGTGAGTAACAGTCTCAGACAGAAGGAAACCGCTTCTCCACATCTCCATTGAAGTACATCATGGAGAGATACGTTGTGTTCTCCTGTGTCCGTTTTTCGCGGCGATCGTTGAGAATGTGCTTGTACTGGATGAACGATCGCTCAACATCAACACTGACATCAACAGGCATCCAGATTGCATTACTACCTAGACCTGCACAATTAGGAAACCGGGTAGCGTTGACTTCCCAGAATGAGGGTACTGTAAAAGATGTTGGCATTTCTTCAGCTTTGAACTGGACATATATCAAGAACTTCTCAAACACTGAAGCAGAGGGATTGGTCAGTTCTGGAATGGCAACTTATTGAAACTGGCAGAAACCTTCTTCCGCTCTTGGGGATTCAAATCCTATCAAGGATGTATCAGTGTTTGGACCAAAGTTGGTTTTACTGGATCCTGCTTTCAAATACAAGCGGAAGTCTTCAATAACATTGTACACCTGTGTTGCTAGTCAATCTAATTAAAATTAGCTCCACTATTACATGTGGATCTAAAGACAGCCAGTTGGAGCTCATGTCCACCAATCAAAACGTTACTTGCAGAATCCTGCCAGTAATTTAAAAATAATTTGAAAACATTCCGAATTATCCTGAGGGTATACATGTTTCGTGTGAATTACGAATGCCTTAAAACATGTTTTATTTTATAAAATAAATAATTTGTAATGTAAAACTGAAGACTGATTTAGTTTTTTTAAATTTTATAAATAAATAAATAATTTTTAATGTAAAATTGAAGACTGATAACCCACCCGGTACGTATTGGTATGGTTCGCTGTACTGCGGCCACTAAAATAGACTCGCCCGATATTTTTAGAATTTGTATGCTCCCAAATAACGTTATAAAAGGCGAAGTGTGATTGGTCAATATTTAAATTATTATTTACAGACGAAATGTTACCTGGACATTGGGGACTACGCAGTGTTGTTAGTTTTAAATCACTGGCAGGATTCTGCAAGTAAGGTTTTGATTGGTGGACATGAGCTCCAACTGGCTGTCTTTAGATCCACATGTAATAGTGGAGCTAATTTTAATTAGATTGGTTGCTAGTGTACTCGATGTTGCTTCCAAACATGTTAATGATGAAATGAGTCGGTCACAATTTTCTTCTACAAAGTTAAAGTTCAGTCGTAGATTTGAATACTTTTTGTCTAGATGAATGTTTGTGGTCAACTCAAGGATTCTGTCCACCGCCATTGCTTCACTTTTTTCTTGTTTAAAAATCCTTCATAGAGAATGAATGAATGAATGAAAGATTAACGACACCCCAGGACCAAAAAACATATCGGGTATTGTGTGTCAGAAAAAAGTAAGTATATGAAAATATTATTTATACAATTATGTAAAACCACAGTGTAAAGAGTGGTGGAAAAAGTACAATACAATACAAATATCAAGCTAGCTATATTTTAAAACTTTGTATAGAAATCAAAGTGTTTTTTAAAAAACTTTAAACTCAATATTCTGGGTGGAATTTAAACGATTCCAAAACATTTCTGTTGCCAAATATATAATTTCTCGTTGGCTTGAGATGATCACACTCCACCAAAATGTGGCGCACTGTCATTGTACACTGACAATGTTCCCACTGAGGAGGAGGGTCCTTCTTTAAAATAAACGAATGCGTCAAATATGTATGGTCGATGCGGGTACGGCACAAGACTACTCGTAGGAGGACTGCCACTCTCCCAGGACTGGCTTCACAGAATTACAACTGATAGATGAAGGACAGTTTGATACACTACTTAACAAAATTCAACCACTCATCCAGAAGAAGAGTACCGTAATGCGTGAAAGCATACCACCCGGAGAAAGATTGGCTTTGATATTGCGCTTCTTTGCAACAGATATGCACTAGTATCCACACCCACACTATGAAACAGTCTTGTTGAAACCTATATATATGAATAAACATAATTATTTATCTACGTAAATAATTTAACTGCACATGTGAGGAGGGTACAGGGGCCGGTCGAGAGTCCCCACAATTATCTTTCGTTAATTTTAAAATACTGTACTCACAAGCACAATATTTGTTTATTCTGTTTGTTCTCTTGTAGTTGTAACCCCCCCCCCCCCCCCCCCCCCCCTGCAAACAATGCTGACACATGGTCCACACCTACCATTTATATTTTTCGGCCCACCTTTCAGAATGCCTTCATAATTCCTAAATCTGCACGTAACACACACACACACACACACACACAGAGAGAGAGAGAGAGAGAGAGAGAGAGAGAGAGAGAGAGAGAGAGAGAGAGAGAGAGAGAGAGAGAGCGAGAGAGAGAGAGAGAGAGAGAGAGAGCATATTACGTGTACATGACCCCCTCCCACCTAATGTTTTACGTTTTAAATGTTAGATGTTGACAATTATTTTCGACCCATCTTTTCAATTCCTGGATCCACCCCTGTATGAGTTATATGTAATTACTATGGTTGCGTAGAGGCTAGGCCATTGGCCTAAGACTATTAGGTACTGGGTTCATATCCCGGTAAAGGCTCCAAGGAAAGTTTAATATTCTAACAGCTGAGATAGCTGAAGTGCAAGCAAAGGAACCCGTTTTTGAACATTAAGTTGATATAAGCACAGAAATAAATGGAAACCAAAAATATATTTTTAAAAGCAGGTTTCCATCGTGGATTATTATATAAATCATGAAATCTAAAACAGATTAGACAAATATTTCCATCGAAAATTATTCAGAAAATGGCACACTTGGTAAGTAACATGACTTTGCTTTAAAATTATATATACCACCCCACCCCACCCCAAAATTAATGCGTAGGTGAAAAAATATTTTTAAAAAGAAAACCTACCTACCCTAAATAATTTTTTGGCACGTTCACAGAAACACACACTTCTTTTTAGTCCTAATTAATAATAATAATAATAATAATATAAAGTAACACATGATTGAAACAGCATAGCATGCACTTTTAATTATTTTAATTAGCATCCTCCTTCTCCATTGTTGGCGTCAATGGCTGAGCATGTGATGCTAGTGTGTATGCAAATTCACAAATTTCAACCGCATTGGACACACTACAAATAGCACTACGGAAAAGATTGCTCAACAGACAGGTTAACATGCCATTTGTCATAGTTGCAGATGAACCATTGTAAAATATTTCCGACTTATAAAATAGTTCTACGATTAAACTTACATGTTAAATATATTTTCTTGTTTAGAATATCAGTATATGTATATTCAGCGTGTTTCTGGTTGTCTCAATATTTGTAAGAAGCCCAAACTGGATTTTGTCTTCAAATAATTTCGCACGTACGAAACACATATTTTAGGAAATTAAATTAAATTTAACCTAGTACAAATATTAGAACGACCAAAACCGCGTTTAATATACAGCCACTAATATTGTATGCAGAAAAATATATTTGATATGCAATTACAGTCGTCACAAAGTCTCTGTTAGTCGATAACATCTTAAAAATTGCAGTAAACTCGAGAATGTCCCTTTAAGACGACCAGAAACACATTAAATGTACAGACACTGATATTCTAAACAAGAAAATATATTTAAGATGTAAGTTTAATCGTAGAAATATTTTATTAGTCGGAAACATCTTACAATGCAACACACTCAGGAATGTCCCTTTAAAAAAAAAAATACATAATGAAGCCGTTTCCTTCGAGAAATTTGATGTACGATGAGCGTATATTCAATTATCGCCCGAAGAGTTGCAAGGCGTGTATCAGAAAATGTTTTTGGCATTTTAGTCAAAGACTTTGGAGTTTTGTCAAAAACCATGCAGTTGTTAACAGAAAAATGCATAACGTTAACCAAAGCTTGTTTGGCTTTACATAACTTCTTGTGCAAAAAACCCCCAAAACAATATAAAATGCTGCAGTCAGCACGACAATGTACCTTGCAAGCAATGGGCTCGACATATGGAAAAGTAAGGCGGTAACAGGAGTACAGTTACAGCGAGAGACATAAAGGAAGAATTTTGTGATTATTTTAACACAAATAATGGGCGAGTGGAATGGCAGTGGAATGCTCTTGTGTAGTTCGATACATAACTTCAAAGGGACATTCCTGAGTTTGCTGCATGGTAAGATTGTTCCTACTAATAAAATATTTCTACGATTAAAATTACATATTAAAGGGACATTCCCGAGTTTGCTGCAACTTTTAAAAAGACCAAACTGGATTTTGTCTTCAAATAATTTCGTACGTACGAAACAAATTTATTTTAGAAAATATAATGAAATTTAACCTAGTACACATATTAGAACGACAAGAAACACGTTCAGTATACAGCAACTAATATTTTATGCAGAACAATATATTTGATATGTAATTACAATCGTTAAAAAGTCTTGTTAGTCGACAACATCCTAAAAAATTGCTGCAAACTCAGGAATGTCCCTTTAAGTGATATGGTTGAAATCAAATGGCCTCATTAGTGTAAATGGTTTGCGGCTGTTTCTATTTATTTATTTATTTATTTATTAAATCTTCTAATAATAAACATGTGGAAGTTTCAAATTGCTTTTTAAAGTTGTAGTTTTATTATTTGTAATAAATCCATTGATCTTATAAGATTACTTGATCCACTCTTCAAATTAACAAAAGGCTTTAGAAATACATTTAGTGCCTCGAAAAACTGCCAGCTGCTCTTTTTCAGCAAGTCGGTGTCTTGACCAGAAGTCATCGTCTTCTGAACTGCCTAAGTCCTCTATTGTACTGGGTTCTCAATGTTCCGATTTTAAGCCACACATCATCGCCTGTAATTGTAAATGAAATTAAATGAAAAACTGATCCCAAATCTCTCTCTCTCTCTCTGTCTCTCACTCACTCTCTAACACTCTATATCAAAGGCCGTGGTATGTACTACCCTGTGTGGGATGGTGCATATAAACGATCCCTTGCTGCTAATCGAAAAGGAAATGTTTTATTTAACCACGCACTCAACACATTTTATTTACGGTTATAAGGCGTCGGACATACGTTAAAGGGGCATTCCTGAGTTTGCTGCATTGTAAGATGTTTCCGACTAATAAAATATTTCTACGATTAAACTTACAAATTAAATATATTTTTTGGGTTTAGAATACCAGTGTCTGTACATTCAATGTATTTCTTCTCGTCTTAATATTTGTAAGAAGCCTAAACTGGATTTTGTCTTCATATAATTTCGTACGTACGAAAAAAAAAAAAAAAAAAAAAAAAAATGAAATTTAACATAGTACAACATTAGAACGATTGGAAACATGTTTAATATACAGCCACTGACATTTTATACAGAAAAATATATTAGATATGTAATTACAATCGTTAAAAGTCTTTGTTGGTCGATAACATTTTAAAAGTGCAGCAGTCACTTCATGGGCTACTCTTTTCGATTAGCAGCAAGGGATCTTTTATATGCACCATCCCACAGACAGGATAACATATACCACGGCCTTTGATATACCAGGCTGGCTGGAGCGAGAAATATCCCAATGGGCCCAACGACGGGGATCGATCCCAGACCGACCGCGCATCAAGCGAACGTATTACCACTGGGCTACGTCCCGCCCCCTAATCGAAAAGAGTAGCCCATGAAGTGGCGACAGCGGGTTTCCTTTCTCAATATATGTGTGGTCCTTAACCCTATGTCCGACGCCATATAACCGTAAATAAAATGTGTTGAATGCATCGTTAATAAAACATTTCCTTCCTGTATCTCTCTCCCTCCTCCCCCTCTCTGTTATATAATACTTGTGTTCCAGATGGTTATAAATGTTCTGCGTGATAAAAAAATTCAATTTATGAACTATTCGCTCCCTTTTCCCACCTCTCTCTCTCTCTCTCTCTCTCTCTCTCTCTCTCTCTCTCTCTCTCTAAAATTCAATTTATAGACTATTCGCTCCCTTTTCCCACCTCTCCTCTCTCTCTCTCTCTCTCTCTCTGTGTGTGTGTGTGTGTGTGTGTTATATACTTGTGTTCGACAGTCTATAAATGTCCTGCGCCGATAAAGAACACAAATTTATAGACTAGAGATATAACCACTTCTTGCAATCAAGCTGCGATCAAATTACCACTGGTGCTTTGAGCGAAGCAGTCTCGACTGCTCCTAACACCGAGATGCTGATAGAAAACCAGTGCGGATCAAATCTATGAAGGGAGGCTATTTCTGTACACGCACCATTTCCATTGATCATCGGAACTCGCAGTCAATAGTGCCGGGGTCCCGCGTGCCATAGCCGAAATATCCAAACGCTGCTACCGTCATAAGGAAAAACAATCTGCGAGTATGATTGGTTAAATCTGATATAAATCTCCGGGACGCTGGCTGGTTTTATTCGCCTCTGAACTGCAGCAGATTAAGACGAAGGAAGGGTGTGCCTCGGGAGTCTTTTGGTCCAGGCGTCTGCTTCCTTACACACTCGCACACTCACTCGGTTATCGTTTCGTTCGAATGTTCAGAGGAATGAAGGTTATTGTGTTTTTCGTTTTCGTCGGAATTGTAGGTAAGTGTTGAAGGAATTAGTAACATTTAACATTGACACGTGTGCGATTTCCTTGCGCAGAACTTACCGACTGACTGTCTCTCTTTATTTTCTCTAGGGTGTCCTTAAACTTTCATTCATTCTTTCTTTTTTCATCGCCATCGCATATATCCAGTTTTACCGGCCTCGGTGGCGTCGTGGCAGGCCATCGGTCTACAGGTTGGTAGGTACTGGGTTCGGATCCCAGTCGAGGCATGGGATTTTTAATCGAGATACCGACTCCAAACCCTGAGTGAGTGCTCCGCAAGGCTCAATGGGTAGGTGTAAACCACTTGCACCGACCAGAGATCCATAACTGGTTCAACAAAGGCCATGGTTTGTGCTATCCTGCCTGTGGGAAGCGCAAATAAAAGATCCCTTGCTGCCTGTCGTAAAAAGAGTAGCCTATGTGGCGACAGCGGGTTTCCTCTAAAAACAGTGTCAGAATGACCATATGTTTGACGTCCAATAGCCGATGATAAGATAAAAAATCAATGTGCTCTAGCGGCGTCGTTAAATAAAACAAACTTTACTTTATATCCAGTTTTATAATTGTTTGGGTATCCTAATAATGTTAGTCTGTCACAGGCGTCGGAAGATACCTACAATAGAGAAGCGAAGTTATAATATATATATATATATATATATATATATATATATATATATATATATATATATATATATATATATATTATAATGTCCCCACCACCCGCCGCTTTTGCTAATCACATGATGGGATGGGAAGATAACCCACTAGATAATATAGTGTGTGAATCAGAGCCGGTCAAAACGAAGTGCAGTGGGACGGGGTGTAACTCGATGGTAGAACACTCGCTGGAAGCACGATGTGTCTATGATCGATAGCCCTCAATTAATGTTTATTTCTTCGCCCCAGCCAGTGAACCATGACCGATAATACATCAAAGGCCGTGGTGGGCATGTCCCGTCTGTTGTAATGGTCACGTAACGGTTAAGTAATATTCCTTATTAAACTGCGTATTCTTAATAAACGCAGGACATGTATAAACATCTCCAACAGAAGTACAGTGTATATAACAGGGACAGAATGAGAGTGATTACATTGTGTAGTTCGTAATGAGTGTCAATGATAATTAATACCAAAAACAAATTCACTTGCAGCCTTTTCTTTAACAATAGCTTTCTTCTGACTGCGGGTTTCCGTTCTTTCTCAACCATGTGTCCAAATAATCATGCTAGATACTAAATAGCATTAGTTTAAAATGTAATGTACTTCCTTTGTTCCAGCCAGTACAACACTACTCGTATACCAAAGGCCGTGGTATGTGCTGTCCTGTCTGTTGGATGGTGCATATAAAAGAGCCCTTGCTACTAAGACTATATGATTAATATGCTCCAGCGGTGTCGGTAAACGTATCAAACTTTAAACTGTCCTTTCCTTTGCAAGGCTGCAAGGAAGTAAGTCAATAAATGGCTGACAGAAAAAACATACGTTGACATGTCTGAACAGAATATGTGTCTATGATCAAATTAGTAAGCTGTGTCTAGTTTTACATGTAATCAATGTCTTTGCCAATACGACGTCACAAGCAACCTAGGCGTGCAGTGCAGCGGCCTGCTTATTTAATACAATTGATTTTCAGCGTCAGATAGTTGAGGGTTGTAACATTTTATTTTACTCAGAACGCGTGACCAGTGTAGTGTGACTGCTGTGCTTGATACAGGCAATAAAACGTAGCCAGGATTTTAGATTGGGGGAGGAGGACCCACACTATGTATGTAGGAGGGGCAACCCACAATTGGGGGAGGGGGACCCACACTATGTATGTAGGAGGGGCAACCCACTATTGGGGGAGGGGGGACCAACACTATGCATGTAGGAGGGGCAAGCCACTATTGTGGGAGGGGGACCCACACTATGTATGTATGATTTTATAAAATTTAATAGTGTAAATAAAAGGTTTGATTTTTGGGGGTACCCCCTCCCCCTCGCTACGCCACTGGCTTGTTCAAGGTTTCATTTTCACTTAGCTTGATTTGAGGTCTATAGTAAGCATGTTATGTCAGTACAGCTGTCAGGCGCTGCTCTAGGGGGTTGGAGTTTTATCCCCTCTCCCAAACTTCAGTGTCCAGTGTTTAATGTATGAATATAATGTATTTGTTATTTTTGGGAGGGTGGGGGCCATGGAGGAATACAATACAAGTTAGTGCACTCTGGAATACTGGTATTGTAAGTTGTTTTTTTACGATACGCCGGAATACTGGCATTGTAAGTTGTTTTTTTACGATACGCCCTCTCATGTACAGCAAGGTCTACCCTAGTTTGTTTCATTACTTGAAGACTCATTGTGAAATGAATTTACTGCTTTTTAGCGAGAAATTTTTTATATATCAGTCGGCTGGATGTTGGTGGATTAATGATTCCCCTGTATATAACTAAAATTGCAAGTTAGTGCGCTTTGGAATATTGTACGTGCAATGCCTCACATAATATAAATGTCCAGTATGCCGTTATATTTCTTTCCATTATCTAAACGACGATTGAGCCGAATTTAGAAAGGTTGTTTTTCTTTAAACACCTGCGATTAACAAAAACACAAAACAAAACCAGGGTTCGTAAATTCGGCTCACGAGTCCTTAGACGTCTAATGATGCCAGCAAATGGACCGGGGGGGGGGGGGGGGGTAGTTTAAATTAGCCCTTTAACTGGTAATGGGGAGGGTATTGTATAATAATTCAGAGTATGGAAGGCCAGTAGGCCTACCAGTCTACACCAGCACTTCTGTCGCATGGATTTTAACAAGGTCATGCTACATGCAATCGTCATTCATATATTGGGTTTCGAAAACCATCCAAATGATCCGATTTCAGCACTAAGCCCGCAAGTGGTGTAACAACAGCGACGATCGATATTCTTATTTTCAGTGGCAACTCAACGGGTGCAGTAATTGGCCGACAATTCATCTCGATAAAGATGGTTACTGGCGTTTACATGAGGTCCGTATTGATCCGACAATTTCGTCTCTAGTCAGGCTATCTCCAATCGTTTACCATTCTTCAAATCCCCCAGTAATACCACCTGCAAATAGGATTAGTCCGTTTCGTTCCTTCGCCCGCGTAGCTCCGTCATTAACAAAGTAAATTAATTTAAATAGACCACTTACAAAATGATTTGCGGGTTATGTCAATGTCCACAATAATAGAAACTGTCGCGAATGCACGACGTTGGGTGGAAGCGGAAAAGGGAAAAGATCAGCAATATATGTTTAAGGAAACCCTAGTATATTTTAAACAACAGCAGTTTTGGTCATGGGCGTCATTTGCAAGGAAAAAGTGTGGGGGGGGGGGGGGGGGGACAGTTGGGTTCTAACAATATTTCGTGCGACTAATCGCGAACGTCCTAGGCGTGCCCCCCCCCCCCCCCCCACCGAAAATGAAGGTCATTGTGGCTGTCTGAGAATATTATTTAGAGTAGTGCACCACCATGTACACTGAATATTTTTCTGAAATATATACTGCAATTTACATTCACATAGTTTCCAAACTTTCCATCGAGTCATTGTAAAATTGGGGGGGGGGGGGGGGGGGAGAGACATCAGATGTTGTCCCCCCCACTGCTAAAAGTGTGGGGGGGGGCATGTCCCCCACCAAATGACGCCCATGGTTTTGGTGTCTAGCATGTGGTTATTGCGACCATTGTTGGTCTAGAAACAAATAAAGCACCCCCGTTGTTGCCGACACAGGCTATTGTAAAAGCTTCTAGGGATCTTTTATATGAATGTTCCTGTACACAAAGCAGTACATGCCACGGTTTTCGATGTATTATTTGAGGACACTGAAAGATACGCGAAGAAACCAGAGTTCATCGATGGTAATAGTCATGGACTGTTTGTTTTGTTTAACGACACCACTACAGCACATTGATGTATTAATCATCGCTTATTGGATGTCAAACATTTGGTAATTTTGACATATAGTCTTAGAGAAGAAACCCACTACATTTGTTTCCATTATTAACAAGGGATTGTTTTATATGTACCATCCCACACAGGATAATGCATACCACTACCTTTGATATACCAGTCGTGATGCACTGGCTGGAATAAGAAATAGCCCAATGGGCCCACCGGCGGGGATTGATCCCAGACTGGCCGCGCATCAGGCGTGCGCTGTACCATTGGGCTATGTCCCGCCCCTAGAGTCTTTGGAAAGATGCCAGCAACTGGAGAGGAGTGGTCTATATATTAATGTCTACTGGGATGTAGGGTGGGTGGGGGTGGAGACGTGCATCGTCTTCAGATCTATCCAAACCCGCTTCTTACGCCTTTGTCTCTTCGCATCTCAGGCGGGCACCCCGCCACTCGGCTAACATATGCTCCTGTGGAATAAACACTGAACCTGGCCCCGTGCTTATAAACCTTAAAGTCCAGACTTTAACGTCATGGCAACGCCATTCAAATAGCATTACGCTAAAGTCTGGACCTTATTAAAGTCTAGACTTTAAGTTTTATAAACACGGGCCCTGGGCCGTGCTTATAAAACTTTTAAACTCCAGACTCAATGTCAAATGATGTCACACGCATGCAGTTTGTATGGCGTTGCCATGACGTTACTGTCTCAGACTTTATTAGAGTCTCGAGTCCAAACTCTAAACGTTTTATAAGAACCAGGCCAGGACAATAATCAAACCAGTACTGTCCCAAAGGTGACAGCTTGCGCAATGTTTGTTTGATATGTCTGTTGTTTCAACTGAATTATGAAAACATGGCATACTAATATTGGTCGTCTGCTTTTTCTGCAAAAGACATCAAACGCGAACTAATACGTTCTATTTATATTCATTAGTCCGTTTCCATCAAGCGAGCGCGAATGGCTGGGAATTTCACAATCGTTCCCTCCTGTATAGCCAAGTACTAAAACAAAATATATAGTCTACATTCTTGGTACTTAAAACATGAACTAATAACGTCTAATAAATGAGACAGTCTACGTTCTTGCTATTAAAAATATGAACTGACAACTCCAAATAAATAACACAGTCTACGTTCTTGGTATTAAAAATATGAACTAATAGCGTCAAATAAATAACACAGTCTACGTTCTTGGTATTAAAACTATGAACTAACAACGCCAAATAAATGACATAGTCTACGTTCTTGGTATTAAAATATGAAATAATAACACCAAATAAATGACAATAATTTAATTTTTCTTTGCGTCTATACACTTTACGGCAATCTGATTGGTCCAGTGGTGCTTACTTTTTTCGTCCATATCTCGATGAACTGAAAACATTTTAAGTCAGGCCTACCCCCCCCCCCCCCCCCCCCACCCCCCACTGACTCGCACTACTTTTGTGCAACAAGCCGGATTATTCAGGCAACCATATTTAGATATTTTGAAGAAAACACACGTGAAAACTACAAAAGCAATACAAAATGTATACGATAAATTAATGGAAACTGCTATAGCAGAGTAGACATGCAGATCTATACGCATTGATTTAAAAAAAAAACAAAAAAAACCAACCTCTTCCTAATAATGACATGAGACTCGGTCGGTGGCCAAAGAAATCATGTAAGAAACTTCACGCCTGTAACTTACTTGTAAGCGATGTTCTACAGCTGTTGGCGAAAATTAAACGGTTCCACCGATAGCATAAATGTTAGATACGTTCCCTTCATTCACTTATATAAACTACATGATCCGTAAAAATGCACAGCAGTTAGAGGAAATGACGTGACTTATCAAAATTACGTCATTTACAAAATATCATTAGGCCCTGTGCTTATAAACCTTAAAGTCTAGAATTTAATAAAGTCCAAACTTTAACGTCATGGCAACGCCATTCAAATAGCATTACGTTAAAGTCTGGACTTTATTAAAGTCTAGACTTTAAGTTTTATAAGCACGGGCACTGATTCAAATAGTTGAATTTTCTTTGCGTCTATGCACTTTACGGCAATCTGATTGGTCCAGAGGTGCTTAAATTTGTTCGTTCATATCTCGATGAACTGAAACAATTTCATACAGTGTGTAAAACGGTTTTGGTATTTATCATCGCATGAACGTCAAAACTATAACGTTCAATTCTTAAATAATAGTGAATGAACGTTGTCATTCTTACGCGACATAAGTATCAATGAAGTTTACACTAGCAATACTACAGGCGTATTTAAAGCTAAACAAAATAAATTCAGTTATGTATTGTTAAAGTATGCATATAAATGTAATTATAAGATTTGACCGCAATTATTTTTTGGTCCATGCAAGTATGAACCGAAAAAAACGATGTCCACACTTTTGTATGACACGCTACGCGGAGTGGTATGTACTATCCTGTCTGTGGGATGGTGCATATAAAAGACACCTTGCTGCTAATCAAAAAGAGTAGCCCATGAAGTGGCGACAGCGGGTTTGTTCTCTCAATAGCTGTGTGGTCTTTAACCATACGTCTAACCCTAGATAACCGTAAATAAAATGTGTCGAGTGTGTCGTTAAATAAAACATTTCCTTCAATACAGATTTTCTCAGTTTTTGGAGCAAAAAGCCATGCAAATTCGCTGTTAGTTTTAATTTAAGTTTTATTTTGTTTAACGACATCACTAGAGCACATTGATTAATTAATCATCGGCTGTTGGATGTCGAACATTTGGTAATTTTGACATATAATCTTAGAGAGGAAACCTGCTACAATTTTCATTACTAGTAATGGCTCTTTCATATGCACCATCCCGCAGCCTTTGATATACCAGTCGTGGTGCACTGACTGGAACGAGAAATAACCCAATGGGCCCACCGACTGGGATCGATCCTAGACCGACCGCGCATCAAGTGAGCGCTATACAACTGAGCTACATGTACTCCCCGTCCCCGATACATTTTAACGACATTAGTTACATACTAAATACATTTTAACGACATTAGTTACATACTGAATACATTTTAACGACATTAGTTACATACTGAATACATTTTAACGACATTAGTTACATACTAAATAATTTTTTTAGGCAAAGCATATTAGTGGCTGTGTATTAAATGTGTTTCCGATAGTCCTAGTGTTTGAACTAGGACTGGGTCAAACTTCGTTTTATTTTATAATAGGCCTACATATTTGTTCGTACGTATGGAATTATTGTCTTACCAAATCCAATTTTGGGTATTTAAAAAGTTTATTAGGACAACCACAAGCTCATTGAATATACAGACACTGATATTCTAAACAAAAAATATATTTAATATAAAATGCTGGTCGTTACAAAATTGAATTTGTCGAAAATCTCTTCAGGGTTCGAAATACAACCGTCCAGACCAGTTTTTTGTTGGTCGACATATTTGTTTTACCTGTCGGACCGGCAATATTTTATGTTTATATTCATGTTTGGTCCCGCTGATTTTCATTCGGGCCGGAAGACTTGCTTGGCAGATCAAAAATGCGGCATAAAATTTGAGCAAATTTCGACCCCTGATCTAACAATACAGCAGACTCGTGACAGTACCTTTAATACACTAGCATTACACCTCATCTATTTTTTTAATATGTCTATGTCTATCTAAAACGTTTTACGGCTTTTAGCTTACCCTCAGCTCTTTTCACTTTAATCCTATATTCCGTTTCATCTTTGAAATTAGAGATAATCGTTTTAAAATTTTATGGAATGCGTCTAATAATAAATATGAATTATTATTTTTGAAAATCTCGTTTGGGGGAATACAATGTGATGTAAAACGATTGTCAAAGAACGCGGGCAATCACCCGACTTAATGTTTAGCGTGTGTAGCTCACTTAATGTCAGCCATCCACCATTACGCATATAAAAGCCACACTGGTCTGTTTATGGAGCACGTTATTAATTAATCATCGACTATTATATGTCAAACATTTGGTATATCTGATACGTATACTTCAGAGGAACCATCTACATGTTTCCATCAGCACCAAGGGACCTTCATACGCACTTTCCCATGACCGAGATTCGAATACATAGCTTAAAGGGACATTCCTGAGTTTGCTGCAATTTTTGAGATGTTATCGACTAACAGAGACTTTTTACCGATTGTAATTACATATCAAATATATTTTCTGCATAAAATATTAGCAGCTGTATATTAAACATGTTTCTGATCGTTCTAATATTTTTATTAGGTTAAAATTGCTTTTATTTCCTAAAATGAAATTATTTGAAGAGGAAATCCAGTTTGGTCTTCTTACAAATATTAAGATGACGAGAAACACATTGAATATACAGACACTGATATTCTAAACAAGAAAATATATTTAATATGTAAATTTCTTACAATGCAGCAAACTCAGGAATGTCCCTTTAATTTCTGGCATGGTGTTCCGTTCCTTTCTAGATGGATGAGATTTAGCTTTGTCGGTTCAGTGCTCGCTTGGGGTGTTTTTGTCGCAGGATCAAACCACCGCGGTGGATCCATTCAACTGTTTAGTGTTTTTCTTGTTCCAACCAATGCACTACAACTGGTCAAAGACCGTGGTATGTGGTTTCCTTTTCCTGTCTGTGAGAAAGTGCATATAAAACATCCCTTGCTGCTTTCTTCTGATGGCTACGTGTCAGAATTACGAAATGTGTGACATCCATTATCCGATGAGTAATAAATCAATGTGCTCTAGTCGTGTCGTTAAACAAAAGAAACTTTATAACTTTTCATTGTTTGCACGAATGCGCATATACACACGCCTACGGCTCAGGCAAAAATTGCAATGAATGTGTTCACATGTCCAAATACAGGCACAATTGAATTTTATTACCCATACGGTTACAAATATCTTTGTACATATCAGTGTTGACGTTATCTGTTGGCGCCCTGCAACCTTACAAGAACATCAACTAAACGAGTTCAGCCATATAAATTAAGATCGATTGTGGGTAATAAATAGGGATATTAAACTCGCTACCATTGCATATTATGTTTATGCCCGACGTGAAATAATTTTCATTGTCAGTCGCTAAAGCTTGTGGCAACTGAACATTATTTCACTCGGGACATAAACATGATATGAAATGGAAGCTCGTTTAATATCCTATAATAATTAATTGTTTAACGACACCCCTGCACGATATACATCGGCTATTGTGTGTTAAATGTAAATATATAAATAAATCTATGATAAATGTCAAATTAACACACAGTGTAAAGAGTGTGCAATTTTTTTTTTACAAATATCGTAATTAGGTAAAATTATAATTTAGAATAAAATCCTTGGAGAATGAATTGAATGTTTAACGACACCCAGTGCAAAAATCTCGGAGAAATTTCAGGATGGATTGGAAAACGATTCCATCACATTTCTCATACCAAATATATGTTTTCTTGTTTGCTCAAGATTGATTGCACTCCACCAAATAATGGTAAACCGTCAGAATACACTGACAGATCTAACGATGAGGTGGAGGATCCTTCTTTAGAATAATTGAATGTGTCAAATGTGTATAACCGATGCGAGCACAACACAAGACAACGTCATCCTTCGTGCACCGCCTATGGGACGACTGCCACTCTCCCAGGACTGGCTTCGCAGAAATGAAATTGGTTCCATTTCAATTTGACTTATTTTCGTGCATATTCTAATAAGGTTCAAGCACGCTGTCCTGGGTACACACCTCAGCTATCTGGGCTGTTTGCCCAGGACAGTGGGTTAGTTGTTAGTGAGAGAGAAGATATTGTAGTGGTCTTACACCTACCCACTGAGTCGTTAAAACTCGCTCTGGGTGGGAGCCGATACCGAGCTGCGAACCATGTACCTACCAGCGATGGCTCATGTTGCCAATATTGTTTAATGTTATGTTTAAAATCGGTGTAGGTTATACCAGTACTGACATAAATTAATTAATAAGCAGACTTGGCAGGTGATTCCACGATTGTTTCGATTTCTCACACAAACATAGCTGTCTTTTACGCACACATGGAGACAGTCATTACGCATACGCGTACGCACACGTTCACGCATACGCATACGCGCACATGGAGACATGGCTTAAAGGGACATTTCTGAGCTTTCTACATTGTAAGATGTTTCCAACTACATGTAATAATAAATTTCTACGATTAAACTTACATACTAAATATATTTTCTTGGTTAGAATATCAGTGTCTGTATATTCAATATGTTTTTGGTCGTCTTAATATTTGTAAGAAGCCCAAACTGGATTTTGTCTTTAAATAATTTCGTACGTACGAAAAAATATTTTTTATGAAATAAAATGAAATTTAACCTAGTACAAATATTAGAACGATCAGAAAAACGTTTAATATACAGCCACTAATATTTTATGCAGAAAAATATATTTGATATGCAATTACAGTCGTCACAAAGTCTCTGTAAGTCGATAATATCTTTAAAATTACAGCAAACTCAGGAATGTCCCTTTAAACGTATGACCGGTGTACCTACTAGACGCAGGCGTAAACTTACCATGTTTTGTGACATTGCCCCCAGGACCCAATTAAAAAAAATATCGTATGCCTAGTTTTTGCAAGTAAACGTAAATCTACGACTAAACCAAACTTCTTATTACTGCTAACAGTAGGCCTACAGTTAATATAGTTTGAAATACACATATTTCAATTTATTTTGTTCTTAAAATTTTCCGTAATGATATAATTTTCAGTGTGAAATAGATGCCAAACACATGTAAACATATGACCGGTGTATAACTAGTAGACGTAGACGTAAACTTACGATGATTAGTGAAATGGGACCCTATTGACATACCTTAGGCGTAGTGTATTGTATTTACAGGAGCGATGGAAGCAATTAAAAGTTGATACGGCCATGAAAGCAATGTTTATGATGAGATCTATACTATGCGAGTGTCATAGGAAGAGAAAAAAACGTTCCTGGCCCCAAAAGTGGCCGTCGCTTCCGACGCCCCTGATTTATTTACGTGAACACTACATCCGATTGTCGGATCCCATTTCCTACGATGCTAGTATCCGTCCGTATTTGTGACTATAATAACGTAAATCATGCATTTACATTCAAATGTTTATGCATTTTAGGCATTGTAAATAAACTCGATCAGACTTAACACCTACGAACTGAACCGAAAACCGTAGATTACAAAATCGAAAGCAATTCGAAATCATTATTGACGGATTCGACCGCTTGCTGTCTGCGGATGTCTCATGTATTTAAAGGGACATTCCTGAGTTTGCTGCATTGTAAAATGTTTCTACGATTAAACTTACATATTTAACGTATTTTCTTGTTTAGAATATCAGTGTCTGTATATTCAATGTGTTTTTGGTCGTCTTAGTATTTGTAAGAAGCCCAAACTGGATTTCGTCTTCAAATAATTTCGTACGTACGAAAAATAATATTTTCGGAAATAAAACGAAATTTAACCCAGTACAAATATTAGAACGATCAGAAACACGTTTAATATACAACCACTAATATATTATGCAGAAAAATATATTTGATATGTAATTACAATCGTTAAAAAGTCTATGTTAGTCGATAACATCTTAAAAACTGCAGCAAACTCAGGAATGTTCCTTTAAGAAACCCAATTTAGAGGAACTTACAATTACAAATGAAACACGCCGGACTGCTCTGTGCAATACATGTTAAAGAAGGTGGATGGTGGTGTGCAATCACAATAATAATAATGGTAACGATGGTAACCAAGTAGGGCCTATACTATTATAACGTTGCGCTGTACTGACCATGGTCGGGCTGCTGGTGCTCCCTTTGCACCTGCCAGTGCAGCGGGTCCCCTTTCCCACCAAGGAAATTTTACCAAAGTTAATCGCAATTCAATGATGCGAGCAATAAATATGAATGTCATTTCTAACATTTTAAGTCGCCCATGACTTTATGTAAGTGTGGAATTAACAACACTAATGAGATATTTCGATCCGATGTTTAAATCTGTAAGTGTTTCTGTAAAAGCGACATAAGATGCCTAGATAACACTACTGTCCAGAGATAAAAGTGGGTTACAGAAAAGCAAAACAAAACAAACAAACAAACAACGAAACAACAAAGAAACAATCTGCGAATTTTTATATTGGTACTGAGATTAACCTTAGGATTAGTCAGTGTTGCACAATTGTCTAAAATAGCGACCCATATTCAGAATATATACAAAGACGGAGAATATGTCGTTTGGTACTGGGTGTCGTTTGGACAAACAAAGGCAGGCGCGTGCGTGGGGGGGCGAAATTTTCAAGGCGAATTTTTTTTTACATTCCTGAGAATGGATATGGAAGTACTGAGATGTTATCATCACACTGTGGGGAAATGAATAAGCAGGTCAGAAAGCAGCTCGGCTAGCCAGCAGAAAACACCTCAGAATAGCCCTAGAAGGGGTCAATTTAAAAAAAAATTCGGAGGGAGGGTCCCCCCAGACCCCACGCCACGGGCTCAGGCATGCGGTGCTCGCGGTGTCGGGCTTCGCCAGACACCTCGACACCCCCCCCCCCCCCTGCAAAATTTCCTGCGCACGCCCCTGAAGGGAAAACTCGGAAACGCTGATCTCTGGGTACTGCTGTTCTACCATTTTTCTTCAACCCAGTATTAAAAATGGAATTTAATGTATATAATTTGTTAAGAAAATGTTATTCGAGTCGGAATGGGCTTAAAAATTAATGTTTTATATGAATTTTAACTGTATTTATTACGGAGTTACACGCTAATTCACCTGTTCCCTTTTAAGGCAAACACACACTATATATAGTAAGAGACAGACACAGAGAGAGAGAGAGAGAGAGAGAGAGAGAGAGAGAGAGAGAGAGAGAGGTTGATTTAGTCGTCATGAGGTAAGGGGCGGGATGTAGCTCAGTCGGTTGAGTGCTCGCCGTAGGTGGTTCCATTCATATAAAAGATCCCTTGCTGCATTAGGAAAATGTGGCGGGTTCTTCTGATGACTACGTGTCAGATTTACCAAATGTTTCACATCCATTAGCCGATGATTAACTAATGTGCTCCAGTGGTGTCGTTAAACAAAAAAACTTTATATTCGTCATAAGGCCGATAAAAACTCATTCTAGATGGGAACCGGTACCGAGATGAGAACCTAGTACCTATCGCCCTTTAAATGCGAAGCTAATGTTTGTTTTGTTTAACGACACCAGTAGAACACATTTATTTATTTATTAATCATCGGCCTTTGGATGTCAATCATTTGGTAATTTTAAGATATAGTATTAGAGAGGAAACCCTCTACAATTTCATTAGCAGAAAGGGATCTTTTATATACACCATCCCACCGGGACAATAGCACACACCACAGCCTTTGATATACCAGTTGTGGTTCACTGGCTGGAACGAGAAATAGCCCAATGGGCCCATTAGCGGGGATCGATCCCACCACGAACGCACATCAAACGAGAGTTTTACCACTGGGCTACATCCCGCCTCGTGCAATGACTAGAAAACTACAAACGAACGCTAGTCTAAAACGTGTGCATAAACGGGAACTATTTCTGTTTAAAATTATGATAAAATATACAACTTTCATCAAACTAATTTTCAGTCAATCTGTCAAATAAATTGAATGATTTTCCAGTCAATTTGTAAAGTGACTGGATTATTTAGGCAATGTGTAAATTGCCTTAATGGATTTGTCACTTTACAAATTGGCAGAATATTGCATTCATTTTACAAATAATTGACTGACTTTAAAGTCGTAGATTCTAGTTTTATCCCAACATTAAAGGGACATTTCCGAGTTTGCGGCAATTTTAAAGATGTTATCGACTAACAGAGACTTTTTAACGATTGTAATTCATATCAAATATATTTTTCTGCATACAACATTAATGGCTGTATATTAAACGCGTTTTTGATCGTTCTAATATTTGTACTAGGTTAAATTTCATTTTATTTCCTAAAATATTTTTTTCGTACGTACGAAATTATTAAAAGACAAAATCCAGTTTGGGCTTCTTAAAACTATTAAGATGACCAGAAACACGCTGAATATACAGATACTGAAATGCTAAACAACAAAATATATTTAATATGTAAGTATAATCGTAGACATATTTTATTAGTCGGAAACATCTTACAATGCAGCAGACTCAGGAATGTCCCTTTGAGGTTAGTTAATTTAGAAACTTATAACCCATTTGGATGAAATTTTAATACAATTAAACAAAGAGTCTGTGACGTTAAAACGGGGAAATATCCTTAAATAATAAATAAAACTTGTCTCCATAACCGTTACCTCTCAGATGTACGCGCGTTTTCAAACATGAAAAATGCAATTGTTTGACATTAGAAACACCAGGATGACCAGAAACACTTCAGATGTATGGAAATTGATACTCTAAACAATAAAATCTAAGTAATGTCAAGTAACTAAGTAACTTCAAATAATCAAAAACGTCTCTAATGGTGAAAAATACGTCGTAGTGTTTACAAACTAGGGTACGTCACTTTAAGACACTGATTGTAACATACATAGTTGCAGTTCTGGTCAAGTGTGTACTAACAACTCTCCCTACTTTAACAGTGCCAACAACATCCGTTATTCGATCAAGTGATCGCGAACTTCACCCTGCGTTTCCGAGTCAAGATACAATTGGGGTAATAGGAGCAGCATATGAAATGCAGAACCAGGTGGAGGCCCACGGAGCCGTCCCCACCCCCTCCTTACTTTTGGTCAGCTGATTCAATTTGCATCTGATCTATGTGCTACCCTGTCCTCTCAGACTATGTGTTAAAAGTACCAAGTGTTTGACATCCGATAGCCGATCGTTAATAAATAAATATGCTCTAGTAGTCTCGGTAAACAAAATAACCGTTACCCACCCACTCCCACCTATATCCGCACCTTGGAATGAATTGATGAATGAATGTTTAACGACACCCAGGCTATTGGGTGTCCACACCTTTGATGCATTATAACAAGTATAAAGTTAAATTTGTTTGTTTAACGACACCACTAGAGAACATTGATTTATTAATCATCGGCTACTGGATGTCAAAGTATAAGCAACATAGCTTTTTAAGGCAACAAACTTGTATATAGACACATCTAGAATATATATTGTACACGCTAATTTTAGCACACGTTAGCTTAAGAGGATTAATTTCACACCCTCTCCACACTCACACACCACAGCACAATAATACAGATTGATCAAATATTTGTTCATTCATTCATTTTTAATTATTTAAAAAAAAAACCCAGGGATGAGAGGTCCAAATTTAAACATTAATATCCGGATTGATATATCTTTACAAAAAGCTAATGGCGCTACATGCAAAATGGCATGTTCAAATTCGCAGTATTATTTAAAGTTTGTTTGTTTCGTTTAACAACACCACTAGAGCACATCGGCTATTAGATGTTAAACGTTTGGTAATTTTGACATATAGTCTTAGATAGGAAACCCGCTACATTTTCCATTACTGGCAAGGGATCTTTTATATGCTGCTTATAGTAGCCACAGCGGGTTTCCTCTCTGAATATCTGTGTGGTCGTTAACCATATGTCCGACGCCATATAACCGTAAATAAAATGTGTTGAGTGCGTCGTTAAATAACACATTTCCTTCCTTCCTTCCTCAATGATTGTCAAAAGAACGATGTGTTTGACATTCTATAGCCGATTATTAATAAATCAATTTCCTCTAGTGGTGTCGTTAAACAAAAAAACTTTTGTTTTATTTGCAGGAGACTACCACATCCACGCAGTCTGCCCTGTGGACGATATGGTTAAGAACGTGCAGCACTGCATGACTAAAATGATGAGTTTCGTCCAGGCAGAGGAAAGTCAACGGATGTCCAAATGTCCGTAAGTTTAGTAGTACATGCAGTTCTTGGATACATTCGTGACTTTGTATCAGCAAGAGGGACGGCACGAAGCCCGGTGGTAAAGCGCTCGCTATTTCTCGTTCCAGCCAGTCCCACCTCGGCTGGTATATCAAAGGTCGTGGTATGTGCTATCCTGTCTGTGGGATGGTGCATATAAAAAATCCCTTGCTATAACTAAATAAGGGTAGCGAGTTTCCTTTCTAAGATTGTATGTCAAAATTACCAAATGTTTGACATCCAATAGCCGATGATTAATAAATCAATGTGCTCTAGTGGTGTCGTTAAACAAAACAAACCTTACATATAAAGAGCTCGTTTGATGCGCGGTCGGTTTGGGATCGATCCCCGTCGGTGGGCTCATTGGGCTATTTATCGTTCCAGCCAGTGCATCACGACTGGTATATATATTAAAGGCCGTGGTATGTGCTATACTGTCTATGGTATGGTTCATATAAAAGATCCCGTGCTGCTAATCGAAAAGAGTAGCCCATGAAGTGGCGACAGCGGATTTCCTCCCTCAATATCTGTGAGGTCTTTAACCATATGTTCGACGCCATATAACCGTAAATAAAATGTGTTGAGTGCGTCGTTAAATAAAACATTTCCTTCCTTCCTTGTATTATCAAAAGGGGCAGGACGTAGCCCAGTGGTAAAGCCCTCGCTTGATGCGTGGTCGATCCCCGTCGATGAGCCCATTGAGCTATTTCTCGTTCCAGCCAGGTATATATATATTAAAGAACGTGGTATGTACTATCCTGTCTGTGGGAATGAGCAAATAAAAGATCCTTTGCTGCATTAGAAAAAAAATGTAGCGAGTTTTCTACGTGTCAGAATTACCAAATGTTTGACGTCCACATTCAGAGCAAGCTATTGTAGTGCACCCCTATCATGGGCGTAGGTGTCGACAGTAAAGGGTTGGGGGGTGGGGGGAGCGGATCGCCCGCGCTGGCATTTGCAAGGGAGCGATAGCAACCCGATCAGTGTCGGCAGAGGGTGGGAATGGTCTTGGTGCTATTGACATTTTAAAATGTCTCGTAGAATTGGGTCCAAAATAAAATAGGTTGCGTAATTTCGTGAGCTGATGTTGATTTGGAATAATTTGGAACGGTTCTTCGAAATTCAATTTAATTTAATTGGTTGATTTGACTTAGTCGGCTGAAATGTAGCTCTTGCTGGAACCTAGCCTAGTGGGGGCCGTCGTTGTTGGTCTCCCATAGATTCCCCGTATTTTAGCCCTTCGGAGGGCTGGATCGATTGGGTACAGGAGCCAGTTAAAAGTAGCTATAATGCTCGGCACACACCTGTCTATTAACGCCAACTCGCATCAGAGTTAACCCTAAGACGCATCAGTGTTAATCGGTAGGTGTGTGCAGGGTAAGGACGCGACAGTCACGTCTAATCTCCAGTTTTGTGACGTCATCTTCCATCGTAACGCCGAGAAGACTGTCACATCGGCTGGTGTGTGCCTGTGCACAGTTGCAGACTCGACTCTAGAATAGAATAGATTAGAATAGAATAGAATAGATGTTGAACGACACCCCAGCACGAACAATACATCGGCTATTGGGTGTCAAACTATGATAAATGCGACTCGACTATAGGTAGTTCTAAACCAAATAACTTTTGGCCAGGTCAAAGTTCGAGGTGCACTCGACTTTTGATAGAGAAGTTAACACCTCAAGTCCTGTGGTTGGTGATAAATGTGAGTGTGTTGGTTGTTTCATCTGGGCAAAAAATGTATGCAATATTATTTCATCTAGTATCACTGTCAATTATCTTTGTGCTTGAAACATGTATGGGGTACCTGTAAAAAAAAAGAGAGTACTTACATTTTGTGCGGAACTAGGATAGTCATAGACGCTACCCGTTATTTCTAAAATGAGCAGCTTGACCCCCAATTTCTTTCTGATTCACTTTAAGGGTAATGGGTGGTAGTATTTATATTCGTGGTTTTTATGTCGATTGGTACGCTGCAGGTAGGAGTTTTAGCCACACATGTTACTATGGTCGTCCGTGAGATTTGATTCGGTAGTATACACCCACTAGAGTTGGCGACAATCGTCAGGTGTGTGCCAAGCATAATGATATATACGAGCGTTCTACTTTCGCAAGCTATGTGTGGTCGCTGCTGCAATTAGCATTCTACAGGAAACGGTTTAAGATACGTTTAATCAATGCAACTTGTAGACCAACGCCTGTTAATTAATGGTTTATTGGGAGTATTGCTATATTTGGCATAGTTTAGTTTCATTTTCCTGACATGTTTAAAGCAAACGCCCCGCTAGTGAATTTCAGGGGCGGATCCAGGATTATGTAAGGGTGGGGAGTCACAAAATTATAAAAAGGGCAAATAATGAGCCAAAGGTGCGGAATCTGTAAGCGGGGACGACGGGGGGAGATCAGTGGTATGCTCGCCAGAAACATTTTAAATAAAGATTTCAGACATGTTTTCAGGGCAGTTATTTAATGTATAATAATATAAATAAATAAAAAATAAAACACCTCTGGATCAGCCGATGCGTGTACAGTTATATTTCCACTTTAATCGCATACTTATGAGGTAAAAGTGTTTGTAGAAGTGTTATGTGTAGCCAATTTCAACCTGCTTACATTACAGAGTTTGCTGTCATTATAAGATATTTCTTGTTTTGAAAAAAACACAAAAAACCCCAAACACATTGTTCAACGACACCACTAGAACACATCGATTTATTAACAAACATTTAGTAATGTTGACAGCCTTAGAGGAAACCCGCTACATTTTCCCATTACGAGCAACGTATATTTATATGCACCATCCCACAGACATGATAGTGCATACCACGGGCTTTGATATGCTAGTCGTAGTGCACTGGCTGGAAAGACGAGGATCGATACACTGGGCTACGTCTTGAGTAGTAGTGTTTGTATAACCAATGCGTTTTTGGTGAAGGTTCTACTACAGTATACCCAAACCCTACTACAGTATACCCAAAATATACTGGGTCCTATCTTCCATGGTGATTTAGTACAGTATACCCAAACGATACTGGGTGCTATCTCCCTTGGTGATGATTTTAGTCTTCTGAATGTTCTACTACAGTATACCCAAACGATACTGGGTCCTATCTTCCTTGGTGATGATTTTAGTATTCTGAAAGATCTACTACAGTATACCCAAACGATACTGGGTCCTATCTTCCTTGGTGATGATTTGTCTTCAGAATGTTCTACTACAATATACCCAAAGCATACTGGGTGCTATCTCCCTTGGTATTTTAACGGTGGACTAGTGGGAAATTGTAATTTTACTGTGGACTAGTGGAGAAATTGTACGTCTGCGGTGGACTTGGTACACAAGTCTGCTTATTTCTATCGCCGCTGTTACACACCGCCTGTAGAAAGAGTGCCAGTCTCCCAGAACCGGCTCGAGAGTTGTAATCATCTTGCCAAGGCGAAACGGTCTATTGATTACACATTTTGGTCAAAAATCTCATTTAAAAGACCCCACACTTATGTAAGATAATGCAAGATAATGGATAGAATAGATTTCATGTTAACAACACTGTCATAGACATGAACTAGTTTGTTTGTTTGTTTTGTTAAACGAAACCACTAGAGCACATTGATTTATTAATCATCGGCTATTGGATGTCAAAGATTTGGTAAATTTGATATACAAGAACTAGAGCTTGATAAGTAAAATGAATACATAAATGAATACAATTTATAAGAAATAAACCTTAAAGTTGCTGCTAAAAAGCTATTAGTTTTGTTTACCGACACCACTAGAGCACAATGATTTATTAATCGGCTATTGGATGTCAAACATTTGGTAATTCTGACACGCCAGTCATGGTGCACTGGCTGGAAGGAAAGACATGTTTTATTTAACGACGCACTCAACACATTTTATTTACGGTTATATGGCGTCAGACATATGGTTAAGGACCACACAGATATTGAGAGGAAACCCGCTATCTCCACTTCATGGGCTACTCTTTTCGATTAGCAGCAAAGGGTCTTTTATACGCATCATCCCACAGATAGGGTAGTACATACCACGGCCTTTGATATACCAGTCGTGGTGCACTGGCTGGAAAGTGAAATAGCCCAATTGGCCCACAGACCTACCGCGCATCGAGCGAGCGCTTGATCACTGAGCTATGTCTCGTCCCTGGCTGGAAAGAGAAACGGGCCAATGCGTCCACCGACGTACGGGTATTCCCCATTTTATGTCGTTTTAAGGCCTTATGACGTGTGCGTAGAATTTAACCTTAATAATTTTGGAATTGGGCATTCCAGTCGTTGAAACATGATTTGATTGATTGATTGATTGAATGTTTGTTTAACGACACCCCAGCACAAAAATACATATCGGCTATTGGGTGTCACAAATGGTAAGTATATGAACATATTTATATAGACTCATGTAAAACCACAGTGTAAGGAGCTGTGGGGGGAAAGTATAATACAATATATAAAATCAAGTTAAGTATATCTTAAATTTTTGTATAGAAGTCAAAGTGTTTTAAAAACTTTACAATTAACATTGGATGGAATTTAAACGATTCCAAAACATTTCTGTTGCCAAATATATCATTTCTTGTCGGCTTGAGATGATCACACTCCACCAAAATGTGCCGCACAGTCAGTGTACACTGACAGTGTTCACACTGAGGAGGAGGGGTCCTTCTTTAAAATAAATGAATGCGTCAAATATGTATGGCCGATGCGGGCACGGCATAAGACTACTTCATCCTTCCTGCATCGCCTGTAGGATGACTGCCACTCTCCTAGGACTGCCTTGACAGAATGAAGCTTATTCGCAACCGCATCGTCCCAATCATCTTGCCAAGTCGAAAAGATATATTGGTTAATATGAAATTTAAAATCACTGTAGGGGACACCAACATGGACACGGGGCAAGTTCAAAGCAGACTTGGCAGCAACATCTGCCTTTTCGTTACCCCTAATGCCAACATGGCTGGGTACCCAACACAGTATAACATCTTTATTGGCAATTGATAAAAAGACACTTTCGTATCACCATCCCAACTAAGGGGTGCTCCAATTTCATGTACTGTAGAGCTTGAAGACACGAAAGTGAGTCTGTAAAAATAATATACTTGGATGCATATGAATCCTTAATCTGTTCCAGGGCTTTAATGATTGCCCAAATTTCAGCAGTAAAGATTGATGCTGAATCGGGCAATCTCATGGAAATTATTGTGTCTGATGGAAACACTGTAGCACAAGCCACCGAATTCCCATCCCGTGATCCGTCTGTGTAAACAGGAATGTAATCACAGTACCGCTCTTGGATTTCCATGAAATGTTGTTTATAAATAACTGCATCTGTGCGATCTTTTTTTAAATGCACAAGATCGAATACAATTTTTGGTGGTTTGATACACCAAGGTGGCAAAATAAAATATGAAGGCGTTTCCAAAATGTCTGTTAAATCAATGTTGGAAACTGATAAAAACTGCTTAATGCGAAGACCAAATGTTCGAATCGCATTCGGTTTCGCATCAAATAACTTCATATATTTATTATCAAACACCGCATTGTGTGCAGGATGTTTTGGCATTGATTTAATCTTTGTAGCATACTGCAGAGAAAGCTTTGCATAACGTGAACAAAATGCCTGTACAATCCCACCAATTTTTTCCTTCTTTGGGTTTTTTTCTTTCTTTTTCATTACTGTGTAAGCTACAGTAATAATAATTAGTAGACTCCTTTCTTGGAGAAGCAGAAGTTGTAATAGGCTTTCTTCCTGATCGTGCAGAATCTTGCATGGTTGGGTGCTATTTCGAAGAGTTTACACTTCAATCGCACTAATACCTGTATAAATGTACACACACGTCATAAAAACAGTGTCTGCATCCGTTTCGGCACAGTGCAATGGGTAGGTGTAAACCACTTGCACCGACCAGTGATCCATAATTGGTTCAACAAAGGCCATGGTTTGTGCTATCCTGCCTGTGGGAAGCGCAAATAAAAGATCCCTTGCTGCTAATCGGAAAGAGTAGCCCATGTAGTGGTGACAGCGGGTTTCCTCTCAAAATCTGTGTGGTCCTTAACCATATGTCTGACGCCATATAACCGTAAATAAAATGTGTTGAGTGCGTCGTTAAAGAAAACATTTCTTTCTTTTCTTTTTCCGTTTCGGCACCAAATAAATGTTAATAATTAAATTTTCTTTGCGTCTATACTCTTTACGGCTACACTGAGTCAAACAGTGTGCACAAAGTATAATAGAATACATAAATCAAGGTAAAGTATATTTTAAAATTATGTATAGAAATCAGTGTTTTAAATTTAAAAAAATTAATTCTGGGTGGAATTTAAAAGATTCCAAAACATTTCTGTTGCCAAATATATCATTTCTCGTCGGTTTCAGATGATCACACTCCACCAAAATGTAGCGCACAGTCATTGTACACCGACAATGAATGAATGTTTAACGACACCCCGACATCGCTCCCAATAGGGTCTTCACGGGTACTCGAGTACTCTGGCACTGGCCGAGTCTAGCGACACTCCGGTCACAGTACTCGAGTACTCTGGCACGGGCCGAGTCTAGCGACACTCCGGTCACAGTACTCGAGTACTCTGGCACGGGCCGAGTCTAGCGACACTCCGGTCACAGTACTCGAGTACTCTGGCACGGGCCGAGTCTAGCGACACTCCGGTCACAGTACTCGAGTACTCTGGCACTGGCCGAGTCTAGCGACACTCCGGTCACAGTACTCGAGTACTCTGGCACGGTCTGAGTCTAGCGACACTCCGGTCACAGTACTCGAGTACTCTGGCACTGGCCGAGTCTAGCGACACTCCGGTCACAGTACTCGAGTACTCTGGCACGGTCTGAGTCTAGGGGGTCACAGTACTCGAGTCTGGCACTGTCCGAGTAGCGACACTCCGGTCACAGTACTCGAGTACTCTGGCACGGTCCGAGTCTAGCGACACTCCGGTCACAGTACTCGAGTACTCTGGCACGGGCCGAGTCTAGCGACACTCCGGTCACAGTACTCGAGTACTCTAGCACTGGCCGAGTCTAGCGACACTCCGGTCACAGTACTCGAGTACTCTGGCACGGGCCGAATCTAGCGACACTCCGGTCACAGTACTCGTGCAAAGAAGAGCGCTCTCTTTTAATTATATTATTGCTGCCGGTTAAATTATAGGGCTATGAGACATGGAGGGTAAACACAAGTCGAATGTGTGGAATGCATAGTTTATACAATGGCATGATTTGGCATCCATGTTCAGCGCTGGAATTAAATGTTTAATGCTATTTTACTTTATTCCTTAGTCTCATTATCATCTAGTGTAAGTGTCCGGTACTCGGGTCTGGGTCGAGTTTGACCCTCGAGTACTAGAGTTCAATATTAGGGACTCCACGGGACTCGTGGAGTCCCTAACTCCCAAGGTCACAGGTAGGTAAAATTAAAATTTAGAATAAAAGTGTGCGTGGAAGGAAAACAAAAGGTCTATGGGGCTAAACGGTCACTCGAGTAAACTGTTCACTCCTACCAGACTTCGGCTCAGGTGACTATTAAAATGTTAATTTATCCCTGGCTGTCGTTTATTTTGGCGATTTTAGAAATGGTGAAAGCTTCTATTACAATTTATCCGAGGTCAACCGAATACTTTCTGGACTAAATCACAGTTAAGACACATTGTTTCCGGCGCGCGTATGTGTAACAATATACTATGATTGGATGAGTTATCTTAATAACGATCAATCACATGTTCCAGTATGGATGAGAGCGATTCGTTTCTGTATTCCAATAGATAATGATTACATTTACACTAATTTGATGTCAGCTGAAAGGGTAAACAGTTAGAGAATAACTAACGAGCTACGAGGAATTACGGATTATCTGTCCCGAGTTAATTAATGTTGTAAACCCGAGCCTCTGGCGAGGGTTTTACAGCATTAATTCACGAGGGACAGATAATCCGTAATTCCTCGTAGTGAGTTGGTTATTCTCTTTATTACCCATTGTCAATCTTTAACGATTTTAAAAGTATATTTACGTTCTCGCTACTGTAACAACTAACAAGCTCTACCAGCCATAACAATATATTCATACGCGCCGTTACCGGTGCACACCCAACAGTATCCACCAAAGAATAGTTCCAAAAAACCCCAGTCAAAATAATAAAATAAAGACATTTTTAAACATTTTTACATATATTTTGATTTTTAATTCCGTAAATGTTCGTATCGTAAAAACATATTTGAAGTTCGTAGTAATAGTTTGACCGATGAATGGAATCATGAATGAACAAAAAGTAGTCCCGGCAGTATGTAATTGCCAATCAAATCTTGTCTTTTTAAAGCCAGCCAATCAGTGACTGTAGAAGCAATCTGCACACTGTGCAGAGATCGAAACAATATTACCCCGTATATTTGAGCCCATATGGGTAATAATATATTATACAGCCTCGTATAGATTGGATGAGACGCGTGCGTGCGGTCCAACTGTTGTGACTGATGTTTGTTTTGTTTGACGACACCACTAGAGCACATTGATATATTAATCATCGGCTATTGGATGTCAAACATGTGGTCATTTTGACACAGTTATAGAGAGGAAACCCGCTACATTTTTCCATTAGTAGCAAGAGATATTTTATATGCACCATCCCACAGATAGGATAGCACATACCACGGCCTTTGATACACCAGTCGTGGTGCACTGCCTAGAACAAGAAAAAGTTGCGACCGATGTGTCTGCGACTCGTGTTTAGGGAATATACACTAACTATGTTCCGGCTCTCTTGTCGATAGGCCAGACGTAGCCTTGTGGTAAAGGGCTCGCTTGACGCACGGTCGGTCTTGGATCGATCGCCATCGGTGGACCCATTGGACTATTTCGCGTTCCAGCCATACACCACGACTGGTATATCAAATGCCGTGGTATGTTCTATCCTGTCTGTGGGATGGTGCATATAAAAGATCTCTTGCTGCTAATCGAAAAGAGTAGCCAATGAAATGGCGACAGCGAGTTTCCTCCCTCAATATCTGTGTGGTCTTTAACTATATGTCCGAAGCAATATAACCGTAAACAAAATGTGTTGAGCGCGTCATTAAATAAACCAGTTCCTTCATTCTAATCTTGTCGCTCCCATTGAAACAAAAGTTATTATATTCTGTCTATATGAGCCTTAACAGGAATGATTTCCAACTGTTTTCTCATGTTGGCTGTTGGTGTTTCGTTTTGAAAGACGAAAGAATCGTAACTGAGGTTGATCGCTGAAGAAGTTTCACACTGTGAAACACGTACATTTTACAAATTCTCAAATAATAATAATGATATTAAAAAAATAACTAATAACTAATCGTAAATCCACTTCTCGCTGCTATAATGACGCAATTTGCGATTTGAACCTTTTTCTTGTTTTTTCTTTTTCTTAGTTATACAAAAATCGATTGTAGCCAGCTAGAGTTATCTCTCTTTGTAAAAATCGGGCCACAGACCACAATTATTTAGGATCTATGTTTTTACATAGTTTAAAGGGACAGATCGTAGTTTCAGCACACGAAACTGCACACTAAGTTTATTCAATCTACAAAATTGTAACACATTTGAGTGAAACATGAGTCTGTGACTTTGAAATGGTGAAATGCCCTCTAAAAATATACTAAAACCCGACTCCATAACCGTTACTTCTCAGACGCACGTGCGTTTTTAAAAATATGAGAAATGCCTTTTGTGATATTAAAATCACCAGGATGACCAAAACCACTCCAAATGTACGGAAATGGATAATATAATCTAAACAATAAAATCTAAGTAAAGTATGTTTTCAGTTACCTTAAAACTGCTCAAATAGTCATAACTATGCTTTAGTGTTTAATAACTAGGGTATGTCCCTTTAACGTTTTTGTTTAACGACACGACTGGAGCACATTGATTAATTAATCATCGGTTATTGGATGTTAAATGTTTCTAAATGGCGTTAGTGGCTTAGGAGATACGAACATTTGTTTTCGGGATCTCTTACATTGTGCCCCAAGATATTAAGTTGACATTTTGTATATATCTTTATCATATACTGTTATAGATCAAGTTTGACTGTCATGGCGATTTAGTAAGTTTCAGAGTTTGTATATTTGAACTGATCTTGAGGACATATTTTTTTATTATTTTTTTATTTATTTGTTATTATTATTATTGTTGTTATATATTATTTGTCTAGAAGTTATCTCAAAATGAAGGTAAACCTTTGAAGACAAAAGATAAAATATATTATGTATTTATTTGCAGTGACCTCGAGGAAGGTATAACCTGTGTAGACAAGATTATCGACAACTGTAAGGATAACCCGGCCATCTCCGACCAGTACACCATGTTGAAGGACGAAATGGCACAGAGCAGACGAGATTTCCATTCATATTGTAAGTGTGTTCAGGGGACAGTTTCAGTACTTGTCTTTGTAATATCATAAGTCATTGGCATAGTCAGTATTTCGTAGGGGGGTGGGGGACGAAGATGGACGAGCAACCATACTACATGTGTCTATGTTATGGGGCCGAAAGGTTATATATAGAGGATTGGTCATGAGTGTTTTTTAATATGGAAAATATCAACCTACGTTAATCGGTATTTGTCGAGTCTATTCCGAGACAATTTCCGATTAACTAGACGAGGTTGACATTTTACAAAAAAAAACACTAGTAGCGAATTCTATGTATCCTATAGCACTTCTAAAATAGCATTTGCATTCGATATTTAGTCAATTAGAGTACTAAAGTGGCCTCCATGGGTAATATGACGTCATCACAAATTAGTTTGACTTCACGCATTTTAACTAAATCCTATGAAAACGTTACGCTCAGGTATACAGGTCTTGTTGGCTTGTAAACAAATGACTCATTGACAGCCTAGAAACCTTGCAAATCTGCATATACCTTTAAATGTACATACCATTATTAACCGGGTTAATACACTAAATTATCACATGTGTTTATGACATGGATATCATGGGTAAGTTATATGATAAATTTTATTATCAATTACTCTAATAAGAATTTACAATTGCCAAAATTGTAAGGTGTATTAGCTGTGGGGAATGGTTACATGATAATAGTGAATTAATTGGGAAAACATTACAACCGGTAGTTCAGTATTACAGTAGGTTTTATGACCACCAAAGATCTTGAAGGACGATTGGGTTCAGAAGTGAAATTTAAAAGTTGACGTTTTTTATCAGTAAATCGCAAATTAAAACAATAAAAATTACTAAAAATAAAAACAACAATTGTATGATCAACAGAATGAAAAAGAGTGACAGAAATAATGTTCTACAGTTATTAATCGACCTTCCTGGAAATGGTCAAAATCGAGAATGACGTCACACGCACGTGTACGGGGCAACTGCGTGATGCATGTGCAAACTATGGAATGTGTTTCGGTGTGTTCATAAACAGACCTGAACGCTCTTTACTAGGATGTCTGTGGTCAACACGTATGTTCTGTCTAATAATTAATATTAACATTAATATTTCAGGGTCCCCAACTTTGTTTTTGAAGAATATATATATAATCATGTAAAAACAGTATAATGTAACTGGAGAAAAAAATACAATACAACACAACACAATACAATACAATACAATACAAAAATGAAGATGGGTATAATGTACAACTTTGTATAGAAGTAAAAATATGTTGTTTTGTTGGGGATTTATTATTATTATTAATTCTGGGTGGATTCCATTTCATAATTTTACGCTTCTAACCCAAAATGTGGGAAGTTTTAAATTCTGAGCCTGTTCCGTTTTGATATCAATGCTCTGTAAGGTCTTTGATTGATAATATAAAAGTAACTTTATGACTCAGTATTTTTGTACCTATCTTTGCAGGTAATTCCGCCGTGACATTTGAGAATGCAAAACAGTTGATTTTCGTTTGTCTGGCAGTTTCTCTGTTCAAGAAAAGTGTATTGTGAGCGAAGTGTTGACTCTTGGGTAAATGAACAATAGTTGATGCGATTATAATACGAACTGGGCTGTGATGGAAGAAAACTATGTAAACTAAGTAAAACCAGGGCCATAACTAGGAAGGGGGCGGGATGCGGTTGCCGAACCAACAATTATTGCCCCTTTTGTATTGCTAGAGAAGACACCAATAGGCGCGTGTACAGGTGTTGAGGGTTTTGTGGTCGAACCTTTCTCTGCTGAAGCACATGTTCTTCTTTCTTTTTTAAATATATGTTCTGCAGGGAGAATAATGCGACACGCACACCTCTTGGCTCGCAGTTTAGACCCCTGCAAAATGTCCTGCACACGCCCCTTCTATATTACTTAGTACCCCTTCTTACGTTAGGCTAGGTACGGCCCTGAAAACTTAGTGTGTGTATGTTGGCCTTAATGATAAAACATGTTCATGTGTATATATGTATACATACACTTCTGTTTTAGAAGATCTAGATGGTATATGTGCACTGTACACACATACTTGTTTCAGAAGATCTAGATAGTATATCAGGGTTCTTATACTTGAAAAACCCCATACAATTCAAGGATATTTCCACATGTATTAAATGTTTCCAGGACATGAAATGTTCAATCAATGATTTTTTTTTATATAACAAATTGTTGTCTGAATTTAGACAGGTTATAAGGACAACAAAAGTAAAAATGCGAGAAAAAAAAAATCACCAAATGTTGGCCGAAAGTTCCAGAACATTTCCAGGACACAATGAAATGTAATGCTTTTTCCAGGACATTCCAGACCTGGATTTTAAAATAACAAAATTCAAGGACATTCCCGGATTTCCAGGACGCGTAAGAACATAACGTGTGTACTGTATACATACACGTTTTCGTAGGTTTCAGAAGATCTAGATGGTGAATCGTTTGATTACAAAACGTATGCAACAACGTGTTCGAATTAATTGTAATTTTTGTAGATGTGTACATTATACAGAACAAATGCTAAAGGTGTGCTGACAAGTTATGTGAGAAGTCATGGTTTTCAGACGAACAGGTTTCAAAGTTTAAAGGGACTCTTATCCGGAATGTATAACAACGAAAACGGAAAATGGTGGACTACCCTCATTTTTTAAATAAGTGGACATAACCACTTTTGGTCGCCAGCCTTCGATATTACCGGGTAGTTCTTTAAATGTATTTCTTAATAGAAATTTAGTTTTGTTTAACGACACAACTAGAGCACATTGATGTATTAATCATCGGCTGTTGGATGTCAAATAGTTTGAAATTCTAACAGTGTTAGACACGAAATCTGTAAATAGTTGCATTAGTAGCAAGATACCTTGTATACGCACCATCCCATCTAGACAGGATAGCACATAGTCGTGGTGTACTGGTTGGAACAAGAAATAGACTAATGGGCCCACCAACAGGGATCGATCCTAGGTATTTTTGTGGTAGTCATTTCTATTCTGCTTTATTCGGGGAAACATGAAGCATTATAATGTATAATATATTTATTTGTCTATCAGGAATGACCCTTTAATATAAATCTATATTGGTATACAATCACGATCCCGTGATACTGCCAAAAAGGCAAAAATGACAATGATCAATTCTGAAAAATACCCAGTACTTATGAAGCCATACAAGCAAACATGTTCACTTTGTCATAAATAACCTGTTCTCACGCCTGAAGTTACATTACCATTACTTGTATAATTGTGCAAAACATGCAATGCATTATTGTATAGTGTTATGTATTTGAACAGTATTGAATATGTTGCTGTATGTAGATGGATGTTTAGTATATATAACTTCCCATGCATTACAACCAAATGAAGATACATGTTGCATGTAGAATGGACTATCCTGAATTTGTGGCCATTATAAGATATTTCCGAATAAAATGGTGACTAAAATTAGATATTAAATCAGGGATTTACCCAAACGTTCCGTGCGTCCGAACAGAGGCCCCTCCCCAAAAGAAAGTAACACTGACAATTCGCAATTATTCAGCAATCATCAACATTTGTAGCAATCAGTTTTCTCTTTACTTGGAAAATAAAATTTAAACTCTGTTTACACACACACACACACACACACACACACACACACACATTCAAAACAAGAAAATATCTTTAATATGTAATTTTAGTCATCACAAATGCTCTGTGTATCATAAACATGTTCCAACGGCATCACACTTATGATAGTCCCTTTAAGAGACTGTCCTGTGTTTGTTGCCACTGTTAAGATATTTCTGGCTAACCGAGTCTTAAAATACCAAAATTACATAATAAATACGTTTCCTTGGATATCATGTTATAATTTCTAATCGTTCCAATGTTTGTACAATAATTAAAGAGTGGCGCAAACATCATTTTATTTCCTAATGCATTTGTTTTGCATACATACGAAATTATTGTGAGGTAAAATCCAGAGCCCAATTTCACAAAACATCGTAAGCCTAGTTTTGCACGTACACGTAAATTTACGACTAAACCATAATTCTTATTACTATTATAGTACAATAAAATTTAATACAGTTAGAAGTACACATATTTCATTTCATTTTGTCCTTAGAATTCTCCATCTTCCATAAGGATGTAATTATCTACGTGAAACTGATGTCAAACACGTGTAAACTGTAAATAACTATTGTACAATAATTCCTTATATGCTGTCGTTTGACGGCTTTGGTGTACCGAAATAAAGTTACAACCGGTATAACTGCTAGTCGCAGACGTAAACTTGCTATCTTTTGTGAAATGGGCTCCAGTACTACAAATATTAGGACGACCAGAAACACATTGAATGTACTTAGTATATGTAAATTTTAATTGTTTTGTGGTACGTTAGCAGAGTTTCTGCCAGAGGGTAAAATGGGTATGGCACCATTTTCTTAACACTAGCCCTAAACTTGACCCATTTTCTCTCTGGGGGAGGCCTCCCATACTCTCTGTTGACTGTGGTTGTATTCAGTTCCATAGCGTCATACCCCAAAAATTTCTTTCTGGCAGAAACACTGGTTAGTAAATAGATAAATATGTTAGTCGGAAATGTGTTACACCAGCAGCGCCTGCTTAGGAAAGTCCCTACAACTTCCATACCCACGGGCGTCATTTGCAAGGAAAAATTGGTGGGGGGGGGACAATTGGGTTCTAACAATATTTCGTGCGACTAATCGCGAGCGCCCTAGGCGTGAAGCGACTCTAGGGGGGTCTCGGGGCATGCCCCCCCCCCCCGAAAAATTTGAAAAATGAAGGTCATTGTGGCTGTCTGAGAACATTATTTAGAGTAGTGGGGGGGGGACATCAGATATTCTGCCCCCCACTACTAAAAGTGGGGGGGGGGGAGACATGTCCCCCCTGTCCCCACCAAATGACGCCCATGTAAATCGTTTCGTTTGTACATGTATTTATTTTATCATCTCAGGTGTCTTCCTGCTCTGCACGATGAGTACGGATGTAAAGTGCATTACTATTGGAAATGTTCCACTGTTGTTTACCTAGTAATTAATGTACAGTGTAAAAAAAATTCTGGTTTTCAAACAAAGTACACATTTCTAATATACAAATCAGTTCAGGCATCAGAATATTATGAGGGGGTTATGTTCGCAAGCTTTTGATTACGGAAAACGGTTTTGTCGTTCAGATTCTGGGCTGGCCTCGTGCTTATAAACCTTAAAGTCTAGACTTTAATAAAGTCCAGACTTTAACGTCATGGCAACGCCATTCAAACAGCTTTACGTTAAAGTTTGGACTTTATTAAAGTCTAGACTTTAAGTTTTATAAGCACGGGTCCTGGTCCTTATAAAACTTTAAAAGTCTGACACTATGGCAACGCCATACAAAATGTATGTTTGTGATATCATTAGAGATTTGATGCTAGACTCTAAAGTTTCGAAAAGGACCAGACGTAGAAAATCATAAATGTGGCTATATACCAAAACTATTCTCGAAGAGCACATAACTACAAAGTAGTGAAACAGGACGTGTTGTCATAAAACAATATTTGCTTAACATCTACGCACATTTTAAACTTTGGTTATTTGGTATCAAAATGCCTGAAACTATAAGAGGCGTCGCAAAACAATGTACCTCAACGTTAATATATGTATATTCCACCAGCAACACCACAACCAAAAATGTTTTAAGCAACCTATGATCGCTATGATATATGCTTAAATTGTAAGTACAATGAGATAGATATTAGTTTTTGTTCAATGTATACTACTGACATTTTGAGGGTGTTTTGACACACACGTGTATACGGTATATTATTGGTAGACGATTTATGGGGGTGGGTACCTTAAATTGCTTAATTGCATGTGTGGATTATAATGTTATTACAATAATGATACACATAATACAGTGGCATGTACATGTAGCATAGCACGTCATAATGAGTAACACATTGTCAAATAACAGTTTTCATAGCGCTATGGCCGTTCACAGTAATCAACATTCTCACCAGTGTACAAACTATAGTACACTGTGTGGGGAGGTGGCATAATGCCAGCGTATCCTTTTAATACATAAATTTTACTTATAAATAAATATTTTGTGTTATCTCTTAGGAGGGAATGAATGAATGAATGTTTAACGACCTTTTAGGAGGGGGGGGGGTACGGGAGGGGGCAGGGGCGAAACATCAAAGTGGGTATGGTTTGTACTCTCGCGTAAATGTTGATTATGAAAGGCCACTAAGCGCATACGATTTACGTCTCCATAATGATATTCAGCTGATGTTGTGTCTTTTAATGACAAATTTTACCCCTACCATATTAGATTGTGTTTTTCTGCAAAGAAACCATGTCTTCCCATTTGTAAATACGTTTAATAATAAAATTAGAGTAACAATGCATCTACTCGACAAAAACTGTCTTGTTTTGTTTGTTGTTTTGTTTCTCATAGAATAGAATAGAACCGAATAGATGTTTGACGACACCCCAGCACGAAAAATACACCGGCTATTGGGTATCAAACTATGGTAAACGCAAAATAGATAGTTGTTTTTATTGTGGTGCTCTAATTTCCGTCTGGACTAGTGCAGTCCACGAATTTGTGAACAGAACGAAAATATAATACATGCTTGCATGTAGAATTCATTATACTACCTTTTTCTATCCACAAATTTAAGTACCCAATGCAACGAAGTGTGTGGGGTTTTTTTTTTAACAAAACCACGAACATAAAGGATTTCAAAGTAATCTCTTTTTTCTTCTTCTTTTCTTTCTTTTCTTTTTCTTCTTTTTTATATAGATCAAACCTGGTAATTGGCTACGTGAAAAGGAACCAGCACTACGATTGTGATGTATCGTTTTCTTGAGAAGGATGGACGAGTCACGGAGAGGAAATTGATGTCAGATATTTTATTGGGCGATAATGATTAACAACTGCATGGCGGGAACGTAATCAAATGTTGCACGGAAGACGCTAATAAGACAAATGTTTTGAGTAATTACCATCGTCATCGTATCGTACGTTTATCACGAAGTCTATAGCTACCAACTAGCCTGACCGGATGTCTTTGTCACTGCTCTAAAGTCACAATTAGGCGTGTAATTGATGATAAATGAATTAATGTTTAACGATACCCCTGATTGAAAAAATACATCGGCTATTGCAATGGAATAGAATAGAACAGATGTTTAACGACACCCCAGTACGAAATACGTCGGCTGTTAGGTGTCAGCAATTGGTTATGGATGAATGTTTAACGCCCAACCCCCTCCCCCATAGTCCATGAGCTAATACGGTTTATCGGCATCGGCTATTTTGAATTATGACGTCACAACAGCCACCCATTGGTAAGATTTTTGGTTTTTGAGAATCTGTTTGATCTACACCCTGATGAGTATTTGGTAAAAAAAAACAAGAAGAAGAAGACACTTTTGTCCAGCCTGTCCCTCACTAATAGTCTAGTAGTCTGCACATATCAGTGTACTTTTTTGGACAGTTTCAAGCCAGTAGATCCAGAATAGCCTCAAGCTCCTTCCTTTTGAATCCTCCACCATCTGCCAACAATGCTTGGCACATTTGGTTCTGGCTCCAGACACTACCCTCGATATTTTTACATCACGGTCTGAAGCAGTATCTATTACCTGGAGACTGATAACTAGTATCCATTAGCTGGAGACTGATAACTGTCTACTTCATCTTTCTTCACATAAAACAGGTTAAACCCGAGATCACTGACCTTGGTGTATGATGCACTGAGGACAAAGAAGAGACATGTGAATGCCTTTACTTTGGAGTTTTTAGTTCTCGAGGGAATCCATTCCTGACCCAACTAAACAAACAAATGTCCTGTGTCTCCCATAAGCTTGTCAGCAATTTTAAGGCACTTGCCTTACCTTCGCCAGCAATTTAGTGGCTAAAGTGGCTTTGTTAATCTTTCTAGGTAATACATCTTGTGTGGACAGAGCTCACGGTAATGGTCCAAGGGATTAAAATAAAAGACCCTCCATTTGGAGCATGTGTCCTTGTGCCGCCACTAAGATGCAACCAAACAAAGACCAATCTGCTTTCATGGTCATCACTCTCACTCTTGCTCGTAGTTCTTTCTTATACATATTGATAATCATCATATTAGTTTTCGGAAATGGTTTGCTGATGGGTCTTTTTTCTAGTCTTTCAGACATAAAGACTTTTATGAATCTAAAGGTGGTGATATCTCTGGCAGCTACCTATGCCATAAAAATGCTAATGAGGTAATAATTTCTGTGATGACGAAAACAACTGCCGATACTGCTTCCTGGTCTTTTTTATTCTTGGTCAGTAAGTATGATGGACTTTTGATTTGTTATCTTTTAATTGACATATGAATGTACTGCTGGGCTCAGCTGTTAATAATACTGTTTGATAACTCCCAACTTTCTGGCTCTACCTCCAGTAGTCTGAGTACCTTTATTGTAACCTCGGTGGTCTAGTTTACTGGGTTCCAACCAAAATGGTTTTTGCTAGACATCTGCACTGAGAGGTGGCCTAATCTTTCAAGGTTCATATTTATCGGGATTCGTCGGAGAGAAATTCGTCTTCGGAGCAACGTTTGGGGCTAGGTACCCGACATAGTTGATGTTATCATAGACAAAACAACATGAGATCATAGTTTTTATGGCATTAAGGTGCACATCCCAGTTCCTTGCATAGAAAGCTCACAGATAGCCTCTATAATGTGTATGTCAGACATCCAGTATGTGAATAGCTCTTCATTGTTGTGAACTGGGTCATCAGCTCATTTAAGAGTGGACTTTACAAGACACTATTGAATTTGTTCAAATCGCTGATAATGCTAAAAATGACAATCAAATCACTGCTGCCGTAAACATTGTCCTACACCTACATTTTAAATACCTCTTACAGCACTAGTTTCGTAGACGTGCTTATGTCCCCTGACAATATGATTGCAGTGTTTACAATCATGGACCCCAATGATGGACATCTTAGAAGAATGTTTAAAACGTGCTAAATTATTTCAGTAGCTTGTGCTAAATTATTTCAGTAGCTTTTACTAAAAGCGTTTGAACGTTTGATCCATAACTACCAAAATTGTTCAACAAATAGTTTCTTTCTGATTAATTCTGACTGCTTGACGATTTCAAACACTGTGATTACATTTGTGGCTGGTGCATTGGTAAGGGCAGATAACCAGCATCTTCGGAGCTTGGCATTTGGTTGATGTTAAACCTCTGAATAAGTTTTCCCTGCAAGAATCCACATCAGGTTCTTCTTACAGGACACTTTAGCAGTTCCCTTGGTTTTCGGGATATGGTTCTCTCTGGTGAAATGAATCTATGGGTTCACACATGTACTGGCTACAATGATGACAAACACTTGATGCTCAATGTTGACAGATATCTGCTTTAGTCATCCAGTCAATGGCATACCAGTTTAGGGCAGGGTTTATGAACCACATCGTCCCAGAACACATTCAAAAACTAAGGTCCACCACACACCAAAGCTGAATTTGGGTCTGTGAGTCTGGTGCTGTCAAATTATGTCAGATCATGTTCTACGTCGTCTGCTGCCAGATCTATAGTTCACGCCAGAACAGACGCGATGTGTTTTGTCACACTGGTGTCAGCCTCAGCCCTAGCCCCATCCCAGATGTGCTTTGGTCACACACCATACCAAAACGTGTGCAGCATCGGGATGATCTGTGTTTATATGAAATCCTTTGGAGGTTATATTTTCGACATGTCAGAGCAAATATCATGTTCAGGTTGATCCTGTCTGTTGGCACCTTTATGTCAGGATGTCCAGTTAGGAGTCAGAAAAGAAATCATTTTGTTTTATTTGGTATGTAGAATGTAGCACTGTTATTCATATGACACGTATAAGTTTTTATAAGGGGTGAATATATTGATATAACTTTTTAAATATGATTTTGTAACTTTTGTGTGTGCGCGCGCGCGTATGTATGTATGTATGTATGTATGTATGCAGGGCTCACCTAATGTTTATACTAAGTGGCTACAACATGTAATCTGGCTAAAACATGTTTATTTAATTAACCACAGTTTAATAATTTTCGTATGTGTGTGCATGTAAATATGTACACATATATGTAAATTATTTTATTTCGATATTTTAATGAGTTAAAAATAAAATAACAAGAGAAACAATTCTAATAGTTTTAGTGTATTTCACATTCTCACCTAAATTTGTATATGGTGTATGTCAATGTGTTATGTAAATTCTGCAATTACAGCTTATTTTGTGATATCAAAATTACCTTTAATAATTCAAGTAACATTTAGATTTACCAGTTTCCTAACCAAAACTCAATTCCGGTGTCCTTGTGAAATGCATACAATTAAGACGTTTTAAGCTGTTATTTGATGAATACATAAAGTATTTTGACATATTTGCATTAAATATTATCCTTAAATTAGTTCAGGGTGTTTCTGATAAATTATTTTCAGGAACCAAACAAGAGAAATAAAAAAATATTTTAAATGTTTTAATTTGTGGAATTTTCCTTTTTCAGGTAAGGAGTAGCGGTAATAATTTTAAAATATTTTTTTAATATTCTTATCACATGAAATATATTTTATTAACTGAATTTCATAATGAATTTTCTTCAAATCCATGTATCTAAAAATGGTAATCTTTCTTTAGAAAATACAAAAAAAGAAAAACAAATTTCACTTCATTTATCAAAATAAAATAATTGTTTTTTTGCAGTTTATTTTAGGGTAGGCTTATAAAAAGGGTGATAACATACTAAAAGCTATCACCATTCCGATGCTATCACATATTTTGTAACTCTAGGGGTATATACTTTGTCAACAATTACTATGAGCCTTATTCCTCCCATATGATACGGGTGACCAAAATATTGGGGTCTGGTTCTTGGCCTACCATCACAAACATTTGATGAAAATGTGATGTAGTGTAATATGTATATTAGTACTTTATTCCGGAAAAAACAATTATATGATGCACTTTTTCTCATTACACTTCTGTAAATTAGATACTCTCTAAATTCTTTTCCGACATTAAATATGTTGCATCTGATTTTGCTATTAACACTTGATATAAGAAATGGGGAAATATGTTTAACGGCACCGTAGCACATTTTAAATTAGTTACAGTATTTGGTGTCTAACACACAGTAATTTCGAATCGTGAAGACGACATAATAGAGAGGAAACCGGCTACCGCCACATGGACTATTCCTACCAATAAAGCAGCTAAGGAATCTTATATAATAATGGATTTTCCCAGACAAGATAGTATTTACCATAGCATTTGGTGTACCAGTCGTGGGGCACTGGTTAGTTAGAATAGGAAAAAAGCGATCGATCTTGCGACTGCTACTGATAAAGCGGAAAGACGTATTTTCGCACTTACCCTATCGACAGGACAGCATATAGGGCCAACTACAGTATTTGATGTACCAGTCGCCAGGAGCTTGTTGGAACAAAAAACATCGTCAGGCACTGGTTGGCATCGAAAAACAGCAATCGATCCTGCAACTCCTACCGATAAAGCAGTAACTTATTTTATAGCAGGACAGTATATACCACGGCTTTTGGAGGAAGGAAACGCACTCAACACATTTTATTTACGGTTATTTATGGCGTCGGAGATACGGTTAAGGACCACACATATTAATGAGCTAATGATATAGGATTTAGGCTACATTCTATTTACAATGAAAGGGAGGAAACTCGCTGTCGCCACTTCATGGGTTATATGCATCATACTATAGACAGGATAGTACATACCACGACCTTTGATGTATCAGTCGTGATGCACTGGCTGGAATGGCTTTTGATGTACTAATCGTGGGGCACTGGTTGGAACAGAAAAAAAAGCGAGCGATCCTACAACACCTACCGATAAAGCAGTAAGAGATTTTATATATGCACATACCCACAGAGATGACAGTATATACCACTGCTTTTGATGTACCAGTCGTTGGGTACTGATTGAAATAGGAAAAGCTAACGATCCTGCGCAGGCGCGTGACCAGAAATTTAGAACGGGGATGGAAATGGGTGGGGACTAGCGGATTTTATAGCTGGGTCGTCATGGATTTTGTTTTTAAAATGGTTCCATATCTTGTTTTCTTCACTAGCTCATGGATTATCTGTGCAGAATGTGGTGCTTTTATCATTAAACCCATAACTCCCATCAATATTTCTGCATGAACCTGCTGGACTAGTTCAGTTTGTCAGGTTCATTAGAAACGGGACTAAACATCTTCTGTCATCGATCGGTGGCTTCTGTTCACCAGCGTTTCAATCGACTCAAGGGTCACACCAAGAGCCAGAATAATGTAGCAGAGGACTGCCATTGATTGATTCAAAGGAACTTTCTCTTCGTGTTCAAACAAACCGTTTCATCAAGCTATTGATTATTATTCTCCAAAGACAATATTGGTGGGAGTTTCTGATTCAATAGTCGGTCGTTGTTTATTTTAAGACCCTTTTCATGTGGTTTCTCGCCTAGTTCTAGCACGTAGTGTCTTTAGTTCTCTTAGGACTAAACAAATAATAAAATACAAAAGTAAGAAATGGTAATGTGTATGCACCTTTGAGCAATGACTGATTGAATGAGTAAGTATATGAAAATATTTGCATTAAAAATGAAATTTGTAAAACCAGTGTAAAAAGAATGAACGAATGAATTTTTAAAGACACACCCGAACCAAAATACACATTGGGGGGGGGGGGGGGGGGGGGGGGGGGGGGGGGGGATCGATCCCCATCGTTGGGCCCATTGGGCTATTTCTAGTTCCGGCCTGTGCACCACGACTGGTATATCAAAAACCGTCGTAGGTGCTATCCTGTTTGTGGGATGGCGCACATAAAAGAACCCTTGCTACTAATGGAACAATGTAGCATGTTTCCTCTGAGACTATATGTCAACAACAAATACATATGGAGATCAAAATAGTTTATAAAGTTTGAAATAATAAATGAATGAATGTTTAACGACACCCCAGCACAAAAATACACATCGGCTATTGGGTGTCATAAATGGTAAGTAAATGAAAATATTATATATATGTAAAATTCACAGTAGTAGTAGGGAGGCCTATATGGCACCATGACCTACTTTCCGTGACCTTGACCTTGATGACGTCACGGCCTTGTCACGTGACCTCGTCCTACTGACCTACTTAGACTGACCTTGACCTTGATGACGTCACGGTCTTGTCACGTGACTTCGTCCTACTGACCCGGCCCTGACCTACTGTGCCGTGTGCAACGTCCTACTGACCCGACCCTGACCTACTTAGACCGGCCCCTGACCTACTTAGACCGGCCCCTGACCTACTTAGACTGGCACGAAAGAGTATAAAAAGGCTAGATACGGTTTAATTGTCATTCGCTCGCCGAAAACGATGAGATCTACGTTCAATCCAGAGATGGCCTGTTCCACAAGTGATGAAGCGAGATGTCGTCTAGAACTTGGAACTAACGTCTACGTTTCAAACACGTGTGAGACACTTGAATGTTGTTTACATAACTGTATGTTTTGTCATATATTTTATGTACTACATTTTTGTTGTTTAGTAATAACATTTTGTGTTGTATCCTTCTGTTATTTATAAATAGCATGACTTTGTGACATGTATGTCAGTTGAGAACCATGTCTCGGTGGGAAAGGTACCTAGAGTCTATATACTACGATGTAAAACATCCTGGGAGTTATGCAGGTCCTAGTAAACTGTATCAAGCTGTTAAAGCAGAGGGTAAATTTAAAATTCCTCTGACATGGTTGAAAGGTCAAGAGACCTATACCATGACACATCAAGTGAGGCGAAAGTTCCCATGTAATACCTATGTTGTGGAAGGGTTAGACAGTCACTGGCAATCCGATCTAATGGATATGGTCAGTTTGGCTAAATACAATGACGGGGTGAGATACCTCATGGTGATCATTGACCTGTTCTCCAGGTACTTGTGGGTGCTACCACTCAAGTCGAAAACGGGGAACGACGTGGTAGATGCTTTGATAGAATTCTGGAAATTAGAGTCCAGAAAACCCAAATTGTTTCAGTCCGATTCAGGGTCAGAATACAAGAACCATAAGGTCAAAGCATTGTTGAAGTCGCATGGCATAACGCAGCTGTTTGCTCTAAATGAAACCAAAGCAAGTTATGCCGAACGGGTCATTAAAACCATCAAAATGCGTCTCTATCGCTACATGTTAAACAACTTTACTTACAAGTACATGGATGTCCTAGACAAGGTCGTCTATAGCTATAACCACACCAAGCATCGAATGTTAGGTCAAACACCAGCCAGTGTCAACCAAACGAACGAAGGAGAGGTCCGTCTGTCTCAGTACCTGATCAAACCTAAAAAGGCAATCCACAAAAAGAAGTTTACATTTAACATAGGTGATAAAGTACGAGTCAGTCATCTTCGGGGCACCTTTGATCGGGAATACCAAGAGAAATGGTCTGGCGAAATATTTACCATTGAGAAAAGGTACTGGTCTCAAGGTAAAGACTTGTACAAATTAAAGGACTGGGGTGGTGATGCCATCGAAGGGACATTCTATGCAGCTGAACTTCAAAAGGTGACTGAGAATCCTGATAAACTGTACCGTATCCAAGACATTGTGAAAAGGAGAACTCGTAACAAACAGAAAGAAGTGTTGGTCAAATGGCTTCACTGGCCTAAGAAGTACAATTCGTGGATATCACACAGTATAAAAGACCTCAGCACATGTTTGACTTTTCATTATCATGGAAGAAATTGTAGAGACACAACCTCTGTCAAGAAGTCATTCGGGTGATACCTGGACATTTTTTGGTAAACGTGTGGCCAAATCGGAAACGGTATTTTTCTCTCAAATCATCATCATATACGTGGTGGTGATTACGTGTATCATCAACTTATCTCTTCATCAAGGTAATTCTAACTTGTGGACAGCACTACTCAGCAGTAGCTTGGGTTATTTGCTGCCAAATCCTAAGATCAAAACGAATAAGCACCATGGATAAGTATATTACCATTCGAAGTACAGACAGTACGTCTTACTTTCCCGACAACACACACTGGTCTTTTAGAGTCAATCTATATGACAGACTACATCTCGGAAAAAAGTGGGTGGTAGCAGCCACCGAAATCACCATTCAGAACTGGGAAGTTTCGAGAAAATCAGACAGCCATGACATTTACGTGTGTTCCAACATCTGCTACAGCTCACATATTGGAGAAAGAAAGGAGCCCTTGCTGAGACGCATCTGTTTGATGGGGAATAAAAAGGAAAGATCTTTTGTGTTTCCAAACTATCATTACGTACCCATGAAACTGGAAGATGTGCAGATCGTGGACATCTATATACAGGACGCAGATGGCAATCCAGCCTCATTTATCACGGGACCAGTGACGGTGACACTACATATAAAGCCGCAGCCCTTTTGGTTTTGAAACATGGCTGAATACGTTCTAAAACATTACAATTATTTAAAACTGATGACGAATATTCACGATTACCATATGACTCTGGGATTACTGAATGATATGAATGAAGAACAAAGGTTGGCCTTGGTGGAGATCGTTCAAGGGTTGCTGGACGGACGTATTCACGACGGAGCAGGACAGAAACGTCGATTTTTACAGTCTAACAATGAATATCTGAACATGATGAAAATGCTCGTATCACCTGCCGTGATGAATAGAACTAGAAAACGTATATTGAAACAAAACACCCCTTTGTTAGCCTTCGTTTTAGACGACAGTCACCCGGATCAGATGAAAGCAAAAACCGTATGGTCAGTGGTCACGGATAGCTGGAGATATGCAGGATCTCTATAAATAGGATGTCTGTCAAAAACCATCATCATTTGAGATAGAACCTTCAGAGGAGCAACATGTCAGACCAGTACAAGCTGTACGTTCCCGACGTAGACAAATGGACCCGTTTCTACAAACTGCAGGCACAAGGCAAACTTCAACCTCACTTCGAAATTCAACGTGGTGGGCAAAGTCAGATCATGTACAGTGTGGATCGATGTCTAGAACTCTACGATCCCACGTGGAAAAAAGAAAAAGAGGAACAGAACAAACCCCCGGCACCCAGTGTTGTCATGGTCTCGCCAACGCAACAGGTGGTAGAGCAAGCTAAGGCCGAACAGAAACGTCTTCTGAAATGTATAAAAGGGAAAGCAACAGAGCAACCAGTCAGTTCTTCAAGAAAGCGCAAAGGAGACACAACGAGCAGAAGCAATCAGAAAAAGCAGAAGACAGATCGCTTTAGTAAAAATAAGTAAGATGGCTTCCTATATGAATAAAGCTGAAGTAGAGGCCCATGCCGAAGAATTCTCTATCTTTGAACTTCCACGTACGTTCACTTCTGTGAAAAAAATATATTATGAGGACACGAGACCCACATCCCAGATCACCACAGAAAACAGTCCTGTGGAGTTTAACGTTTATGGTCAAGGCATCGATTACATAGACCTGAAACGTACCAAACTACACGTCAGAGCTAAAATCACCAAAGCCGATGGCAGCATCTTGACAAAAGATGAACAGGTGGGACCCGTCAATCTATGGCTCCAGTTTGTGGTCTCAAGTGGATCTGACACTCAATGGAAAACTCATCACCACCTCTACCAATCTGTATCCATACAAGAGCTACCTGAAAGTGTTGTTGAATGGCACGTCCACAGCCTGCAATCCCAACTGTACTACAAAGCACGTCTGATGATATAGACAGTGTAGACCCAATAACGGGCATCAATTCGGGACTTGCTAACAGAGGTGCTTTATGTGAATGCAGTCACACCGTGGATATGGAAGGACCTCTGTACGAAGACTTTTTAGACATCAAACGTTATCTCATCAATGGCGTCAATCTACAGATCAAACTGTTCCGGACCAGGCCTTCCTTCCATCTGATGGCAGGAGAAGATAATCCTGATTACAAAGTCAAGATCGAAGACGTATACCTCAGAGTCTGCAAAGTGCGACCCAATACGGCCATCATCACGGCCCACGCCAAGGCATTGCAGGACACTGAAGCCAAGTATCCTTTCACAAGGAGCGACATCAAAGTGGCCTCCATACCCAAGGGACAACTGAGTTTCACCTGGGATCACCTGTTTCAAAATAAATGTCTCAACAAAGTTGTGGTGGCACTGGTCTCTGCCGAAGCAGTGAATGGCAGTTACACCAAAAATCCATTAAATTTTGCCATGTACGATCTGGACACGATTGCGTTGTACGTGAATGGTGAATCCTTACCGGCTCAACCTCTGCACGTAGACAATAATCAGTACATCTCGGCCTACAGCAGTCTGTTCGAAGGAAGAGAATCCATAGGACTGGACGTGTCTAGAGAGGATTTTAGAAGTGGATATGCTCTGTATCAATTCACCTTGGAACCTTACCACTTGAAGGACGGATACCTGGATCTTATAAAAAGGGGTAATCTTCGACTGGACTTACAGTTTAAAAAAGCCTTACCAGAAACGGTCAACTGTTTGATCTACTCGGAAGACAACCTTCTGCTTCAAATCGACGGAGCCAGGAACATCTTGTATGCAGAACCATGAACACCTTACAGTTGGAACGTGCTCTGAACGCCGATCCGGTCACGAGACACGTCAGAGTCTATGCTGCAGATGAACTTCCACAACACCGACTGAATCGTTTTCCACGAGGATTCATTGTGAACACAGAACCCTCGACCATGAAAGGACAACACTGGGTGGCCTTATGGTTAGACAGTGCTAACCATGGAGAATTCTTTGACAGTTTTGGAAAGCCTCCAGAATATTACCAGAGACAATTTCGAGCCTTTCTGCAGAGAAACAGTGTATGCACCTACTACAACGACAGGGTGCTTCAAGACGCCAACAGCAACTCGTGTGGACTTTTTGCTTTGTTTTACGTTGCTATGAAATCGACGGGATCCTCGCTCAGAGACATTCAAAATTATTTTTGTTCAGCTATTATAGTCAACGAAGCTATCGTGTATCAGTTTGCCTTAACATATTTTAATCATTGTACATTATAGTTTTTGCCCTTAAGGCCTCTCGGTGTAACCCAATGTGTGTGTCCATTGCATGTGTAGCTGTCTCTACAGAGAACAGAGATTGTAATTAGAAATAAATGAAAAACAACCCAAAATTTCGCTAGCCCACACAAGTCCTGCTCGAATCGATGGACGGTTGGGAGGTATGGCACTGCGTTCTGTTTTTACTACAACACAACATCAACATAACAACATTTTGCAAATCATTTATTTGCTCCCGTTTCAAACCAGTGGAGATAAGGGTTAAGGAGCAGACCTCTATTCCACTTTACAATGATTTCCATTTAAATTGTTTTCTCTTTCGTTGTGGTATTCCTGGTGGCCGCTTCTGTCTCTGTAGGGTTGGTTCCATCTTTATTGATTTCTCTGGGTTCAGCATCTTCTTCGAGTCCATTGTCTTCTTTTTCACATCGGCCAAAGGTTTGGATACAATGGGAGGTATTTGCCCTTTTCCATCTTGACCCTCTTCATGTCTTGGGACATCCATCACTTGTCCTTTTAACAGGCGTATATATTTTTCTTCAGGCACCAGAATGTTTTTTGACACGTGTTGCATTATACTGTCTTTAACAATGGTGTTATACTCTGTAGCGCGAGTACGATGATATCAGCTCATAGCACCTTTTTCTTCTTCTTGACAGGAACCGTCTTGCCACCCAACACACGTAATACTTTTTTGTGTTTCTTCAACTTTTCAATGCCTCTTTGGAGAGTGGAACGTCACTGTGCAATATGTTGGCAATAATGAAGGTCAAGGTTTTCAGTTGATCCTTGGTTATATGTTTAAACAGCAGACTTTTCTGTTTTGTCGATTTACCAGACAGCAAGAACTGCAAGAACATCAGGTTCTCCTTGATGACTTGAGACATTTTGACGATGATTTGAAAATACAGTGCTATTTATACTCTCGGGACGTAGACGGTGGAGTCTTATTTGAGAAATATCCGAGTTCTCAGTCTTAATTTGTCATCGGCGTGGGGCGACATGTCTATCACCAAGTAATTAAAAGGGGTCTTCATGGCATCTCTGTACGCTTCTACCAAAACACCCGCATGGCCAGGAAACAACTGACGACCCAGCGTCATGATCTGTGATGTATCTCTCACATTTTTAAAGAGGACAAGATACCAGGTGTTGAGAGCAATGGTTCTGGCAGTCTTTCCCTGTCCATACAGGTTTTGGGTAATAAATACGACGCTCAATCTTCTGTGATGACATCCTTGAGTAAACAACAGCTCTATGTCTTTGTGCTCCAGTACGTGATTCATCAAGTTATCCAAAATGATAAGTCCATGTTGTCCATTAGCAAACTCTTCTATTTCTGTTTGCGTAGGTAACCCCGAATGAAACATAAGGTTAGCTACAGTCTTTTCCATCTCGTGGTAGAGTGTCTGGTACACGCCATAGCAATACATGATTTTCTTTGGAGGGTCTTTGACGTACATACCATTCAGGTTTTTCAGGAGTCTGTACACCCAACTGAGTCTTACCAGCACCCGTTGGGCCTGATACACACATGCTCGAGCAAGGTTCGAATGGTGCCAAACTCTGTGTTTCCCACCAAGGTCGTGTGGGATCCACCACTGCTTCTGGACTCCACGAAATGGCACTTTTAGGTAATGTGGGTTTCACTGCTTCAAATGTCTCCTTTGTCAACCAAGATACTCTGTTTTCCAAATGGTGTACTTGAGACAGATAAGGAAGTCTCAACAAATTCTTGGCCAGACATCCTGGAACTGGACAATCTTTTCTGACACGACCCATAGCGACAAATGTATCTACTAAACTAAACTACTTTGCAAATCACAACTATTTTTATAGTGTGATCCTGATGTGACCCTGAGAGTGGCCCTGATGTGGCCCTCTAACATATAAATGTGTCCTATGATATTTCTCTCCTGTTTGCCAGAGATATAAAAGTCCCTGTTACCCCTTGTTCACCACGTGGACGTCGCAGAGATTCAAACAAGATATACCAAATTTGATGTTTTTATGGAGAATGTAGTGGAGGGAAAATACCAAGTTTGATGTTTCATACCGAGTTTGATTTTGGGGAACAAACTACTAAAACGCAAAAGAAACGCAGGTTCTCATTAAATTGGATATAAAATATTAAAAAAACAAAACGAAATGAAGATTTCAACATTTATTTTGGAGCTACATCAATTCGGCACACATTGGTGTTGGAAATGTTTGATTGAATTCCTTTTTGGCTATTGTTTCATGTCATAAAGTAGGGTGGGGGTCCATGTTAAAAATGTGAAAGAGACGACCTGTAGCATTGTCAAAGTCAGTATCGCGTGTGACCACCCTGGGCATTCAAACAGGCAGTGCAACGTCTCCTCATTGAGTTGACAAGCCGTTGAAAGAATGCCTGAGGGAGTGAGTTCCATTCATGGACCAATGCTGCCTCCAGCGCCTGCATATTCTGAGGTTGTCCGCGAGCCTGAAGGCGACGTCCGATTTCATCCCAGACGTGTTCGATAGGCGCCATGTCCGGTGATAAGGCTGGCTACGGCAACGTTGGGATGTTGTGCTGAGCCAGCAACGCCTGTGTTGCCCTGGCAGTGTGCGGCCTGGCATTGTCTTGCTGCAGCAAGCGCACACGTGGGTGAGCGGCAAAGAAGGGAACGACGTGATTGTTGATGACGTCATTTTGGTACACGGCGGCATTAACGCGTTGTCTGAACACATGAAGTTGTGTTCTGTGGTTGAATGAGAACCCACCCCACACCATCACACTACCCCCGCCCCATCGGTCGGCCTGCAGAACGCAGCAGTCGGAGTAACGTTCATGTCGACGTCGCCATACTCGGATTCGGCCATCAGCGTTGGAAAGATTGTAACGGCTCTCATCAGTAAACAGAACTTGTTGCCACTGGCCACGTCGCCATCTTTGATGTTGTTGCGCCCACTGTTGACGTTGTTGGCGGTGCCGAGGGGTCAATATTGGTCCCACATAAGGACGGCGGTTACGGAGTCCTGCTGCCCTCAGACGGCGTCGGACGGTATCGGCGGACACTGGACCACGTGGACCACGCACCTGGTGAGCGGTGTTAGCTGCTGGCAGCATCCGATTCCTAAGGTGGGTCACCCGGATGTACCGGTCTAGGGCTGCGGTTGTCACCCTCGGGCGGCCGGTGCGTGGTCGATCGTTCACAGATCCAGTGATTTGGTGACGTTGAGAAAGGCGTGCGATTGTCGAAACATGACATCCCAATTGTCTGGCTACAGCAGTACGGGTCTGTCCGGCTTGCAACATCCCGATGGCCATCCCTCGCTGGAGTTGCGTCAGTCGCGGCATTTTTAAAATGTGATTCTGTTGTCTGTCACTACTCAAATTGAATTTATGCGATTAAATCCAGGTGTGTAGGCTTTATAAGCATTTCAATGAGTGTGTTTGCACTGGATTCATGATACGGATGATCCAGCACGTGCAAACAACGTGTTTTGAGAATTCGTGACGTCACACAGGTAATGAAATTGACACGCAGGTGGGACTGCGGTGTGGGTGTGTGCCATGTCCTTTAACACAGTTGAGGTTCAATTCCACCAAAGATACTGCTTTACAAAGTGCAATTCTTTCGCATTTTCAGGACCTGCGTTTCTTTTGCGTTTTAGTATATGCCTATGATTGTTTTTTTTTTTATCCAAAACATTAGTTTGCAGCTTCCTCTTAAACACAACTTGTTTGTGTCCAAGAGGTGAGTGGAGAGTGGGATAATGCATGGAGAATTTAGATTACTTATACACAAATTTTGAATCGCCGGCCTAAAATAACGGAGTATTGACTCCATAAATCACAAATGTATCGGACTATTTAAGAAAAAAAATATACAAAAGTGAATTTGAACTGCAATCAAACAAAGTCCGATAAAAAAAAAAAAAGTTACAGTGTGGAGACTGATACCAAGTTTGATTTTGGGGAGATAAATACCAAGTTTGATGTTACATACTAAATGTGATTGGCGGAAAAATACCAAGTTTGATGTTTCATACCGAGTTTGATGATTCATACAGAACTTTAATAGCCATAAGGAAGAGTGTCCAAATTGTCTTGAATGACACGCTTGGTGTACACTATCTTGTACTTTTTCTCTTCAACTTTCTTGTAAATTTTTCTCTTCCTTTTTTCTCGTGAAATTTTGGATGGGTTCGTCACTGTAAGGGTAGCATCTCTTGTGGGTGACAAGACTATCTCGCGGATAGCTTCAAAGTTGATGAGCTGTGCATTGGCATAGTTTAACGACAAAACCTCGCACCTTGCACACTTCTGAGCCTTTATTGGTTCTGTAGCCATAATTTTTTGGACCACCAGAAACAAATTCGGTGATAAACTGACCATCCAATTCGTCAGTCAGTTCTCCGAGATAATCTCCCAGAGGGGGCCGATAGTCTCCAGGTCTTGCCACGAAAATGACCGAGTCCGTGTCGTAATACAACACCTTTTCACCCAGCTGTTCCAACACACTGTACAGCTTCAATCTTGCCCATGAAGTGGTAAACGTTGCCAGAAAAACATTGGTTTTTAAATATTCTGGGATGAAGGTGGACTTGTGTTGATATTCAAGCTGCAAAATGGTTTCTGTCAACACGTGGAAATCGATGATGTCTTTGGTGGGATCTGCCAACATCTGGAAGAAAACGTCTGCATTGTTTTCGTGGATGATTGATTGATTGATTGAATGTTTGTTTAACGACACCCCAGCACAAAAATACATATCGGCTATTGGGTGTCACAAATGGTAAGTATATGAACACATTTACATAGACTCATGTAAAACCACAGTGTAAGGAGCTGTGGGGGGGAGGGGGGGGGGGAGTATAATACAATATATAAAATCAAGTTAAATATATCTTAACATTTTGTATAGAAGTCAAATTGTTTTAAAAACTTTACAATTAACATTGGATGGAATTTAAACGATTCCAAAACATTTCTGTTGCCAAATATATCATTTCTTGTCGGCTTGAGATGATCACACTCCACCAAAATGTGCCGCACAGTCAGTGTACACTGACAGTGTTCACACTGAGGAGGAGGGTCCTTCTTTAAAATAAATGAATGCGTCAAATATGTATGGCCGATGCGGGCACGGCATAAGACTACTTCATCCTTCCTGCATCGCCTGTAGGATGACTGCCACTCTCCCAGGACTGCCTTGACAGAATGAAGCTTATTCGCAACCGCACCGTCCCAATCATCTTGCCAAGTCGAAAAGATATATTGGTTAATATGAAATTTAAAATCACTGTAGGGGACACCAACATGGACACGGGGCAAGTTCAAAGCAGACTTGGCAGCAACATCTGCCTTTTCGTTACCCCTAATGCCAACATGGCTAGGTACCCAACACAGTATAACATTTTTATTGGCAGTTGATAAAAAGACACACTTTCGTATCACCATCCCAACTAAGGGGTGCTCCAATTTTATGTACTGTAGAGCTTGAAGACACGAAAGTGAGTCTGTAAAAATAATATACTTGGATGCATATGAATCCTTAATCTGTTCCAGGGCTTTAATGATTGCCCAAATTTCAGCAGTAAAGATTGATGCTGAATCGGGCAATCTCATGGAAATTATTGTGTCCGATGGAAACACTGTAGCACAAGCCACAGAATTCCCATCCCGTGATCCGTCTGTGTAAACAGGAATGTAATCACAGTACCGCTCTTGGATTTCCATGAAATGTTGTTTATAAATAATTGCATCTGTGCGATCTTTTTTAGATGCACAAGATCGAATACAATTTTTGGTGGTTTGATACACCAAGGTGGCAAAATAAAATATGAAGGCGTTTCCAAAATGTCTGTTAAATCAATGTTGGAAACTGATCAAAACTGCTTAATGCGAAGACCAAATGTTCGAATCGCATTCGGTTTCGCATCAAATAACTTCATATATTTATTATTAAACACCGCATTGTGTGCAGGATGTTTTGGCATTGATTTAATCTTTGTAGCATACTGCAGAGAAAGCTTTGAACGTCTAGCACCCAAACTAGGTTCGTGTGCATCGACGTACAAGCTCTCCACAGGAGATGTTTTGAAAGCACCAAGACAAAGCCTAAGTCCCTGGTTGTGTATAGGATCTAGCATTTGCAAGTAAGTCTTACGTGCTGACCCATACACAATGCACCCATAATCAAGTTTAGACCGAACTAAAGATCTATAAAGTCGGAGCATAACCTTTCGATCTGCTCCCCATTCAGTCTTACCAATAACCTTTAAGATATTGAGGGCCTTTAAGCCCTTCTTTTTTACATACTGTAAATGAGGAACAAAACATAGCCTCCTGTCAAAAATAACCCCCAGAAATTTGGTCTCCTCCACAACTGGAACCGGAGTTTTGTCCAGAAACAGCTGTGGATCTAAATGGTGACCTCTTTTCTGGCAGATATGCATACAGACTGTTTTTGACTTTGAGAATCGAAATCCATTGTCAGTTGCCCATTGTTGAAGTTTATTCAAACAAAGCTGCAACTGACGTTCAATGATACTCATACTGGACGACCTGTAGCAAATCTGAAAATCGTCGACATATAACGAGCTATCAACGCCAGGTTTTAAACACTGGATGATGCTGTTAATTTTCACGAAAAATAAAGTTACTGACAGGATGCTACCTTGAGGCACACCCATCTCTTGGGAGTGAGAATCGGATAACGTAGATCCAAAGCGATCGATCCTACAACACTTACCGATAAAGCAGTAAGAGATTTTATATATGCACATACCTACAGAGATGACAGTATATACCACTGCTTTTGATGTACCAGTCGTGGGGTACGGACTGAAATAGGAAACGCTAACGATCCTGCGCAGGTGCGTGGCCACAAATTTAGAACGGGGATGGAAAGGGGCGGTGTGGGGGATGATCTAGACCGGCTAGCGGATTCTATAGCTGGGTCAAGTCATAGATTTTGTTTTTAAAATGGGTCCATATCTAGTTTTCTTCACTAGCTCATGGGTTTATCTGTGCAGAATGTGGTGCTTTTATCATTAAACCCATAACTCCCATCAATATTTCTGCATGAACCTGCTGCACTTCAGTGTGTCAGGTTCATTAGAAACGGGACTAAACATCTTCTGTCATCGATCGGAGGCTTCTGTTCACCAGCGTTTCAATCGACTCAAGGGTCACACCAAGAGCCAGAAACATGTAGCAGAGGACTGCCATTGATTGATTCAAAGGAAATTTCTCTTCGTGTTCAAACAAACCGTTTCATCAAGATAATTGATTATTATTCTCCAAAGACAATATTGGTGGGACAGTTTCTGATTCAATAGTGGGTAGTTGTTTATTTTAAGACCCTTTTCATGTGAGTTCTCGCCTAGTTCTAGCACGTAGTGTCTTTAGTTCTCTTAGGACTAAACAAATAATAAAATACAAACGTAACAAATGGTAATGTATATGCACCTTTGAGCAATGACTGACTGAATGAGTAAGTATATCAAGTTTAGACGAACTAAAGATCTGTAAAGTCGGAGCATAACCTTTCGATCTGCTCCCCATTCAGTCTTGCCAATAACTTTTAAGATATTGAAGGCCTTTAAGCCCTTCTTTTTCACATACTGTAAATGAGGAACAAAAGATAGCCTCCTGTCAAAAATAATCCCCAGAAATTTGGTCTCCTCTACAACTGGAACCGGATTTTTGTCCAGAAACAGCTAGGGGTCTAAATGGTATACACATCTCTTGGGAGTGAGAATCGGATAACGTAGATCCCACTCGTACCTTGAAAGACCTATTTTGTAAGAAATTTGAGATGAATGCCATGTAGGTCTTTCAAAACCCATACTTCCACGTGGTGTCATAAGCTTTCTCAAGGTAAAAAAAAGACCGATACCAAATGCTGGTTATGGATGAAAGCATTCCTACAAAACGTTTCAAATCTAACAAGATGATCGACCGTGCTACGTCTAGACCTGAACCCACATTGCACGTTAATAAGCAATTTCTGGGACTCAAGATACCAGACAAGTCTACGGTTGATAATTCTTTCCATGGTTTTACAAATGCAACTTGTCAAAGCAATAGGGCGATATCTGGTAGGATTTGTTGGATCCTTACCAGGCTTAGGAATAGGAATGACACCCGAAATCCAGATCTTGTTAAATATATTTAATAGAACCATTAAGGATGATTCAGGTAAGTGTTTTAAGAGTTCATAATGTATTTCATCTGGTCCTACTGCGGTATCATGGGCTCTACGTAGAGCATCCTGCAACTCCTCCAAAGAGAGGTGCCTATTGTATAGTTCAGCATTTTCAGATGAAAAGTTAATAGGTTGCTTTTCAGCTTTATTTGTGACAGATGCCTGTACTGAAAGAAGAAGAAGAGTTGTGAGATAAATAGTCTGCCAATGCATTGGCAATGTCACGATGAGACGTCACATCCGTGTCGTTGACAGACAAATGGCGAATTGTATTATTGGATTCTTTTCCCTTGATTTTACGTATCCTGTTCCAGACAGATTTCACAGATGTTTGAGAAGTCAACTTGGAGACAATTTCTCCAAGATGATTTCTTACTCTGTCTGATAGCTTTACGAGCCTTTGCCCGAGCAATGCGATAACTATTCAGGTTATCCCCGGTAGGTTCGCGAAGGAACCTCTCGAGGGTCCTGTTTCGCTCTTTGGTTGCATCTTTGCATGTCTCATTGAACCATGGTTTATTGAAACCCTTCGGTACTGCCGAAGTCTTAGGAATAGTTTCCTCTACAATATCTTTCAAGATGGAGGTGACCAAAGACATGGGATCATCGGCACCAGCCATGACAGTCTGTTGCAGTCGAGTGCTGCATAGATGCCGAAATTGATCCCAGTTTGCCCCTGTCAACTTCCATTTCTGAACCCTTTCAGGTGATGGAGGCCCATCATTCTCCAAAATAATTGTGAAGTGGTCACTACCACAAGGGTCTGGACAAACTTTCCAGGGGAAATCAAGACAAAGTGATGGACTACAAAGGGTTAAATCAATGGATGTGAAAGAACCACTTGCAGGATGAAAGTATGTATGACTATTATCATTAAGTAATATTAAGTCATTTTTGAGAATTGTCTTCCAATTGTTTACTTCCAGTATTTATGTCATCGCATCCCCACAAAGTGTGGTGAGCATTAAAATCTCCCATGATAATAAAGGGAGTTGATCAGGAAGACCTTGAAAGTCTCTAGTGTTAAAATTGTAATTGTTTCGAGGGGGTAAATAAACAGAACAGATAGTAATAGTTTTATGAGCCGTGACCTTTACAGCCACAGCTTGTAAATTTAACTTTAATATGACTTCACTCTAGGGAATGTTTTTATTTACAATAATGGAAACGCCCCCAGACGCTCTATTTTCAGTTTCTTGACATTTATGGTAGATATTAAATCCTCTGATGTTAATACTGTCAGTATCCTTCAGGAAGGTTTCCAGAAGACACACTGCAAGAGGATTATAGTTTTTAATTAGAAGACTTAATTCGTCCAAATTGGGCAGTTCCACTGGATTACTTTATTTTCCATCGGGAAGAAGTATGGGTTTTATCTTTGGCTTTGCTGGTGGTCTTTGTGATCGGCAATAATCTGGAAATTAAATCTCCATATCATCATCACCAATATCAGCCAAAGTATCATACATATTTCTGATCGGGACCGAACGTAGTTCGATCTTTTTCAGCCTACCAGACAGTACTTTTGGAGATTTGTTTGTCACTGCCTGTCTTAGGGAGACTAGTGCTCGACCTATTTGGGGGATTCTTAGAATCCAATGACACTTGGGTTTCAATTGCCTTGTGCTGGAGAGTAACCTTTTCTTTTTGTGCTGCTTTCTGCACTTGTTTTTGTGCCTTCTCAATGTCAGACAGTTTTTTTCTACTTGGCTTCGTCACGATGCCAGGTTAGGTCTGTATTGATCGCAACACTTTTAGTGGCGACTTTGGCAGCAGCTGCATATTACTTGTCAGACAATGTCGGTGTTGCTGTCTCCACCAACCTTCTGGCATCCATGAAGGATATTTTATTTTGTACCTTTACCTGTTGAGCTAGTTTTTCCAGTTTTCACCGCGGACACTCTCGCGAGTATGCACAGTGGTTGCCTTTGCAGTTGAGACAAAGTACATCGTTCTTGCATGTCTTGCTGTCATGGTTAAAAAGACCACAACGAGCACATGTAAGTTTGCCACGACATGTGTTCTGACCATGGCTAAAGCTCTGGCATTTGAAGCAACGCAAGGGGTTTGGAATAAAGGGTTCAACAGGGATATTAAGGTAACCGGCTTTGACAGACTGGGGAAGGGGTAGGGACGTTGAAGGTGAGGATACAAGTATTCGTAGGTAACAAATCATTGTTTCGACGAACCTTTATACTCCTCACACCAGTAACACCCTGCGAACTTAAATTTTGGCATATTTCTTCCTCGCTTACTCCTTCCAGATCTCTGCATCTGATCACTCCCTTTGACGAGTTGAGGGAGGTATGCGGAGTTACCTTAATCGGCACATTGCAAAAAACTGTCGACTTGAGGAGGCAGGTTGAATGTTTTTCGGTTAAACACTCAACCAACAGCCCATTGTTAATTTTCTTAAAGGGACATTCCTGAGTTTGCTGAACTTTACAAGGTGTTATCGACTAACAGAGACTTTTTGACGATTGTAATTACACATCAAATATATTTTTCTGCATAAAATATTAGTAGCTGTATATTAAACGTGTTTCTGATCGTTCTAATATTTGTACTAGATTAAATTTCATTTTATTTCCTAAAATATAGTTTTTTCGTACGTACGAAAGTATTTGAAGACAAAACCCAGTTTGGGCTCGTTACAAATATTAAGACGACCAAAAACACATTGAATATACAGACATTGATATTCTAAACAAGAAAATATATTTAATATGCAAGTTTAATCGTAAAAATAGTTTATTAGTCGGAAACATCTTACAATGCACCAAACTCAGGAATGTCCCTTTAACAGATTTTGGCTCATCAGCCAAGCCAATAATTGCCTTTTGAATGGCAAAAGGTGAAAGTTTATTCAAGGCTCCGTCATCAGTGGAACTGATGATGAGAAACCTTGGCCAATGTTGTGAAGAAATAACTTTGGATTTCTTCACATTTGTTTTAGATTTCATGGACTCCTCGCCCGAAGACAAGAAGTCCGAAACTTCGGTGTGGACCCTTTTAAGGGTCCCATCTAAAGTTGATAAATTTGATTTACCCATATTAGGTTAAAAATGTTCATCAGCCATACCCCCCACCGAGTTCAACAAGGGGACATGGTGCTGCGGATATCCAGCAGACAGCCATGCCAGGGATACATGGTTGATATACTTGGGCAATAAGAATAACAAAACCACCCAATTGACCCTAGCCACCGCCCCAAGAGCAACAAATTAATATGGTGTATAAAACAATGTTTGCTCTTGATTAATGTAAACAAAACAAAGATTGTTTGCTCTGGAGCTTGGCGTGACCAGCCGATTGATCAGGTCGGACCTTCCTGACCGCCCATCTATTGAACTCTGGGCCAAAGTGGTGTATAATATTGTCAGAAGTCATACCCGCAGGTATGCCCCAACTCAACCATCAGGATCCCATCATTCATCCATCTTCACGGGTCGCACCTCACGGCAAACAAGGCGCCCCAAAAGGGGAGTTGTACTGTATTAGCCATTCTCAAGAAGAATGTTTCACCCCTGCACCACGGCGAGGTTACAGTACACGCAGGTGGGTAGGCCATGAAGAGTTGTTGTTAAGTCCATGCTCACTTAGGTATAAACATTCCACGATTGAAGAGTTGTAAACTTTAAAATTCAATTATCTCCAATTATCAAAACTGTGACAATGTTATTCCCTTGGACCCGTATATGTATATTATGTATATGTATGTATATAATTTCATTTTATACTGTTTTGTAATAGGCGTCTGGATTGGTTAAAATGCTATCACGTGATCTAAAAAAAAAAAACCGTTCATTATTCCATAAACGTGAAAACTGCACTTGTGTGGTAAACAAATAAAAACAACGTTATTACCGGAACTACTTTTTATCAATTGACCCCTCCGTACGGCGTGATTGACAACCGCACTGGAGCAATCATGTTTCGCGGTTCAAAAACCGCGGGCCCAAATTTGCTTGGACGCCATTAGGTTAGACAACATATTTGTTTTCGATGTGTAACGTTTTTGTATAGTTAGCATTAAAATTAGTTAAAACAACTGTCTCCTCCAACTGAATTATAATCATAGTAAACATATACTTCTGCTGACAAGTGTTAACAGCGATGACATCTATGCTGAGCCTACGATTGACGTAAATTCAGTGTTTTCCTGCGAAACCGTCACATGGTATCGAAAGTGAAGTTTTGCCGAAATCCATCAAAATTCAACTGATATATAAATTCTACGAAGGTAAGAGTTTAAGAATCACTTTCCCTCCAATGTAATGGAATTTACTGACTAATTTAATCAGTCTTCGATGTATATATTGTCGTTAAAAATCTGTCGTTAAACTGCACACAGACGAATGCCAAAATGAAATATTTGGCAAGACTTCCGATCGTTCCAGCATTCAGTTAATTTAGGCTTAAGTTAGGTTTAGGGTTAGTGATAGTATTAACAAGCATGCTGGAACGTTTGGAAGTCTTAGCTTTTTTTCCTTTTCGTTTGCATGTGTGTAGGCGTGAGTGTGTGTATGTGCTTTTGTGGGTGTGGGGGGGGGGGGGGGGGGGGGAGTGAGGGAGTAACCTATGGTTGTGAGCTTTAGGGGGATAAGGAAGTATTGTCTGGAAAGTTATAAATTAAGCAAATTTTATGTAGGGACCCTGAAATGTTTTGAAGCCAAACAAATAATAATAATAATTGTGATTTTTTGGAATCGGAACAGATTGCCGGTTATGGTTTCTCGGTTTGATTCGATTTAAGCTAGTGCATCACGACTAGTATATCAAAGGCTGTGGTGTATATATATAAAAAAGATACCTGGCTACTAATGTAGCAGATTTGCACTCTAGACTATACATGTCAAAAGTACAAAATGTTTGACATCCAATAGCTGATGATTAATAATTCAGTATGCTCTAGTGGTGTCTTTAAACAAAACAAACTTTAACTTATTCATTAGTCCCCCTCCACACTACCCCTCAATTAAAACAACCCAATTTTACCATAATATATATTAAAACAATTCCTCACCTAACAGCAGATCAATTATCAATCTTGGGTAATTTATAATAAATACTGGTAAGACTTTTTATTATTCCTTTATTGTTATTCTTAGAATTTTCAAGTTAATGGTTTCTGCCAGGGGCTACTGAGGTTAAACTTATATACCCTAAAATCTTGGAAATTAATAGATATATTTTTTAATGTTTAGATAAATGATAGTAAAAGAACTGCTGTTTATAAATGGTCATGTGCTTGAAATGTAATGTCCTAACCCTAATTTCAAAACATTTCAAACCCATAACCACCTAGATGAGGCACTTACATCTGTTTTGTTTTTATTACCTACCCTAAATATGATTTTCTTTTGGAGACAGTAGTTTTGTTTTTCATCATTATTTTATACCCCAAATTTTAGCAAAGCATAGGCATTTTTCTTCTTCCACATGCCATCTTATATGTAGCTTTGTGCAACTTTCTAATAGAAATCAAATAACATCATCAAAGTTAAATACATTGTTCACTACTTTTCTTAATTTACTGCAATACTTTTTAATTTTATACTTTGTTTAGTCACATTGATTTTGTTTCCTGTTAAAAAAAAATGTTTTCCTAAAATTAAATTAAACTTTAAATTAATACAATGATATATAATTAAGTTACAGACTAATGTACTTCTTCAAATGGATGTGAAATACTTAACATGTTTGTTTTTATATATTTCAGCAACTGGACCAATGGATGTGGAGTCATTGATTAGATGTCGAAAATGAGATTCTGAAGACAAACTATTAAACAAATTACATTGCATTGTGATATTGAGAACAGAATGATAGAAATAATAGAACAGTTTCAGCTGATATGTGAAAGAAAAACTGGGGCAGGGGATGAAATTGCTGCTGAAAATGAAACATTTTCAACAATTTCATTTAATACAATATTTTTTTTGTTTTTGTGTTTGACATATTGCTGCTAAGGAGTAATTCAGACTTCCAAGACTTGGGATTCAGTTTGACACCACCCATCAAATGGTAATCCTTAATTGCTCAGTTGACTACAAGTTTCGAGGATAATGATTTGGAGATGGATGCCACAGAAAGATACATTTTTGAATAAATATATTTACCTGTACCAGATTGCATTGGGATTAATATGTAAAGACCCTCTCTTTGAGAAAAAAGAAAATGTTAGGAAGTATTCTCATAATAAATATTAAACAAATTGTGCAAACTGCAATCTGTGGTTTAGTTTCATGTTATATATATATATATATATATATAATTTTGCCTCTCTTTTTATATATATATATATATACTTTTAATTAAATTTTTATTTTGTATTATTATTATTGTTCTGTAGGCATGGGTTGTCTTATAATATTTATTACTATTTTTTTTATCAACCTATGCCTCTAGAACAGATAAAGCTTTGTGAGTGCATTTTGTGTGACAGTAGGATAACTAATGGGGGGGGGGGGTGCAGAAGCTTCAAGTTTGATTCCCAATAGTTGTTGCCACAACACATGAGTTTATAATTTATTTAAACACTGTTGTACTGGCTTAATTGGCAAATATTTTACAAACTGTCCAGCTATCCTACTTTTTCGTACTTTTTGGTCTTTGTCCTATTTTTCCTACTTTTTCTTCAGAATACTTAGTTTTTCATACTTTTTTGTTTGAAAATGCCACGAATTGCTGTTATAAAAGTCATCAGTTATGGGAATTATTTAAATTTTTCTTGGCAGCAAGATATATCTCCCAATTTGTGGCACCATATAATCTCAACATATTAAAATTACACCCTCAAAGCCAACATATTTTCCAATGATTATAATGTACAATATGTATGTATGACTTCAGAATCTATAATACATTATGGAAAACTTAAATTAATCATGTTAACTCTGTTTTACTGTGCATCAGCATTCCTATGCATGTAAATATGTATATTAATATAGTGTACAGTAATTTGAAATAACTGTATAACGTGACCGTTACATAAGATTCATATTAGTTTTGATAGAACACAAAATACATGTACAAACTAAGCACCACATGAAAAGGTGTTTTGATCATGAATAATGTCGCTACGTACTGTTTCAGTCCTACTTTTGTTCTACGTTTTCCTACTTTTGTCAAACATTTTCCAACTTTTTCAAAAGAGTGTGCTAGACAGCCTGATTTTATAAAGAAGGGATGGGGCACCCAAACGTAAACAGCCCTAACATGTCTTGTCAGAACGGAGACGGGCCAATATGTCAGTATACATAACTGGAGGGCCAAACATGTGGTCCCCACCAACCCACCCTCTGGCTACGCCAGTTGTGATTTTTTTTTTTCGTGTATGGCTTTGGTTTCATAAATAGGGCAAGTGCCGTATATCGGTTGATTCAAGCAGTGCATCTATGTAAGAATACACCCCCATAAACATCGCAATCCCACAATCTAAACCACTGCCTGCATAATTTTGGCACAGGCGACTGTATCCTGCTATAGTTTAGTAACCTTTCGTGCATAAAATTATGGTACACTGATGGCATTCCCACACGCCTTGTATTTTAATGTTACTGCTCAAGTCCCTCCCTTTTTTTTTTTTTTAAACAAAACATTTAACGCAACCCGACCAAAAATAAACACGGTTTTAAACGGGTCGAGGCCGGGTCGTCGCCGCGCATTCTATTCTCTTGTTCCTCGGCATATCGGGATTCCATTAATATAAAAGTCGAACAACAACAAAAATTAAGATGAAAAAGAAGAAGAAAAAAGAAACAAACAAGTCATTTTAATTTATCAGTTCTGACAAGAAAAACTAGCACAGGATTTTTTAAATGTTCTTTTGGTTGCATTCGACGTTCACTTCCGGGTTCTTGTGCTTCGATAAAATTTACTAAAGTAAAAATGGTTTCGTCGATTTAAATCACGTTGTCATCGTTAAAGTACCCTGTAGTGAAATACTTGAATGTCTCCTCTTGTCGGCTTTTTAATTAAACAACGATATTTGTAAATAAATTAAGGCAAAAACATAATCGACAGATAGGTTGATTTTGCTATCGACCTATGCGAATTGGCAGCCATTATTGAATGTTTGTCTAACCTTGCATCACGTGACACGGTGGGCGTGGTTAATTCGTCATACGGAGGGGTCAATTACGTTAACAACGGAATTCCCCGAGGATTCCATAGTTTCCATTTTTATCCCAATATCGTCTGCACTGTGAGTGGCAGTGACAATTCAGGCTTTAAACGACTCCGGTTTTGAACTGAGACACATAATGTATATGACATGCCACAAAAAACGAAGCTTCTATTAGAAGTTATAGCAGAGAATGTTCAACAAATCAACAGACAGACAGACTGTCTTCCCTTTCCACTAATTCAACTTTTGACAACTGCAATTTTAATATAGTAATTGATTAATCTTTTAAATAATTTGACTCTAACCGCTTTAAAACAAATCTTCCATTTAAGTATATAGATCGTTCAATTCTTAATTAATTATCTTTGATATTTTTGAAGAAAAAACCTGTTTGCGTTATCAGTTGATGTTCAGTTATTTTAAATTTTATAAGTTTTTATCCACATTTGATTCAGGAAATTAAAATTTATAAAATCTTATGTAAATCATTATAATGAATCGGAGATTTGACGAAAAAAACCATGAATGTAACTTTCTAAGGGAATTCTCTTATTTGTGTATTGAATGAATAATGAATGTTTGTTTAACGACAGCCCAGCACAAAAATACATATCGGCTATTAGGTGTCACAAATGGTAAGTATATGGAAATATTATTTATATATATTCATGTAGTAAATATAATACATAAAATCAAGGTAAGTATATTTTAAAACTTTACAATTAATTCTGGATGTAATTTAAACGATTCCAAAACATTTCTGTTGTCAAATATATCATTTCCCGTTGGCTTGAGATGATCACACTACACCAAAATGTGGCGCACAGTCAGTGTTCACACTGAGGAGGAGGGTCCTTTAAAATAAATGAATGCGTCAAATTTGTATGGCCGATGCGGGCACGGCACAAGACTACTTATCCTTCCTGCATCGCCTGTAAGAGGACTGCCTTGACAGAAAGAAGCGTGTTCGCAACCGCACCGTCCCAATCATCTTTGTTAATATGAAATTTAAAATCACTGTAGGGGACACCAACACGGACACGGGGCAAGTTCAAAGCAGACTTGGCAGCAACATCTGCCTTTTCGTTACCCCTAATGCCAACATGGCTGGGTACGCAACAAAATATAACATCTTTATTGGCAATTGATAAAAAGATGCACTTTCGTATCACCATTATCCCAGCTCCAATTGCATGTACTGTAGACCTTGGAGACAGGAAAGCGAGTCTGTAAAAATAATATACTTGGATGCACACGAGTTCGATTGGGTTTTTAAATATAGTTTTGTATAATGGCAATATTAATGCATTTGGAATTATAAAAATTGAAAGTTATATTTTTGGCGTTTATACGATGATAAAACATCAAAACCGTTTTACACACGCGCTACGCCATTCATACAGTGTGTAAAACGGTTTTTGTGTTTATCATCGCATGAACGTCAAAAATATAACGTTCAATTCTTGTATGTGTATGTATTGTTTATAGAGAATAGTGTGCTAAAAGGTGTAATTGGGATTTTTTAAAAGTGTGTATATTGGTAAACGTCACCCTTCTACGTTTCTACTGAAAAACCCAAAAATAGGCACATTAGCATAATATATATATATGATCAATGTGATTGGCATAATGCTGTTCTCCGACCATGGCCAAAGCCATGGTTTGTAGTGTGCTTCTATTCCGTTACTTTGGCGAATCCAGTGGGGGTGCCACATGGGTCCCGCGATCCTCTTCCCCACCCGTTTGGGGCGACTCTTTCTTAAAATGCATCATTCAATATGTACAATACTAAATTGGCCTGAAGACGTGTCTCTGTCCACCTTTATTTCAAAACGTTTCCGGAGAACCTGTCCCCATGATGTTCCAGCAATCGATTATCGTCGAAAATTGACCGGTTTGGATCTACCGATGTGATAATCGATTATTGTGTTGGTGTCTGTTTCCATATGTACATAACCAAAACGGAAATTAAATAGTTATTAAAGGGAATTATTTATAGGGTTTACGTCCCTGTGGATTCGACAATAAGGGTATTTTAAACGATGCTCAACGTGCAAATAGTGAAGGGTTAGTGGAAGACATTGGGGCGGCGTAGAGAGGGTGTGTGGCAGGGACGGCGGAAGTAATTTGACAATGGGTCGGTGGACATGGTGGGTGCGGGAGGGGTTTCCCTTTCTTGTAGATGGTGCAGCAGGGGTCTCCCCCCCCCCCCCCTTGAAATATATTTTTTAATATCAATTTTTGGGGCGATATTGTCAGAATGTTAAAGGGACATTCCTGAGTTTACTGCAATGTTTTAAGATGTTATCGACTAATAAAATGTTTGTTCATACGTACGAAATTTTTTGAAGACAAAATCCAGTTTGGGCTTCTTACAAATATTAAGACGACCAGAAACGCATTGAATATACAGACACTGATATTCTAAACCAGAAAATATATTTAATATGTAAGTTTAATCGTAGAACTATTTTATTAGTCGGAAACATCTTACAATGCAGCAAACTCGGGAATGTCCCTTTAAACAGAAACAACACTAAGATTTCTTCCAGTATGTCCTGTTCACATAACACTCTGTACACCTAGAATTTTCCAGTCGCCATTCCTTATAAGCTGCAAACGCCACTATAATACAAGTCTTGTATTATATTAGCGTTTGTAGCTACTGAATGCGATGTCCACTAAACTTCCACAATTAGCGATAGTGGGACTTTTTTTTTTTTTTTTAACTAAAATTGACACTTTAAGAAAAAATGTCGTTTTTATTTCGGCTTTCTGCTCATTTGCATGACGTGTGCCAACTCCAAACCTCAACGTGAAAAACTAAAATGTGATTAAATTGCACCCCTAACTTGGATTAGTGCAACAGTGTTTAGAATCCTCACAGGCGCGTACGCAGGAGGTGGGAGGTCCGTCCGTGAATAATAAAATAAAAATAGTCCGACTATGTGAAGTTTTCGCAGTTATGGCTGGTCCCATGTCGTAATGGGCAGTAGAAATGTGCTGTAACGTAACCAATGTCGTTAATTATTCCGCGGATCCGTTCTGATAGGCACTAACTTCATTATCTCCCTTGCCAATTTGTCGCGCCATTTGCAACAAGCTTCTGCTGTCTGCCGCGGGTAATTTTCACTCAAATTGCACGCTTTATACTATGCCCAAGCCCCGATTATATAGACCACAGTGTCCGTAATGTTATCTTAATTTGTCAGTAGGCAATAGGAAGCAAGTCAAAACGGTCCCAGTGAGTCCAAAAGACCCGATTTGGTGAAAACGTCTCCAGTCACATATGCCCCCACAAATATATTTGTCTTAATATAACTTACACTTGTCCGTACGTATGTTCGAAACGCAAATATGTTCATCTCGATGTTGGTGCAATAACTTTTGGCAACATTGTGCCACACATATACCCCGAGTCCTATGGAATCAGGTTGTCTGTCCGTCCGTGTGTGCGTCCCAACAAAACTTAGTGTCGTTAATTATACCCTCAGCTTACGAAGTATAGTTTTCGTATTCCGTCCGTTTCATTCTGTGTGCCACCCATAATGGTGGAAAAATAAAATATGAAGACATTTCCAAAATGTCTGTTAAATCAATGTTGGAAACTGATAAAAACTGCTTCATGCGAAGACCAAATGTTCGACTCGCATTCGGTTTCGCATTAAATAACTTCATACATTTATTATCAAACACCGCATTGTGTGCAGGATGTTTTGGCATTGATTTATTCTTTGTAGAATACTACAGAAACGTCTTCATATTTTATTTTGCAACCTTGGTGTATCAAACCACCAAAAATTGAATTCGATCTTGTGCATCTAAAGAAAGATGGCACAGATGCAGTTATTTATAAACAACATTTCATGGAAATCCAAGAGCGGTACTGTGATTACATTCCTGCTTACACAGACGGATCACTAGATGGGAATTCTGTGGCTTGAGCTACAGTTTTCCCATCAGACGCAATAATTTCCATGAGATTGCCCGATTCAGCATCAATCTTTACTGATGAAACCTGGGCAATCATTAAAGCTCTGGAACAGGTTAAGGATTCATGTGAATCCAAATATATTATTTTTACAGACTCACTTTCGTGTCTCCAAGCTGTACAATACATGAAATTGGAGCACCCGTTAGTTGGAATGGTGATACGAAAGTGTGCCTTTTTATCAATAGCCAATAAAGATGTTATATTTTGTTGGTACCCAGCCATAGTAAATTTCCAGTAGTAAGAGGCTTATGGTAGTACAAACTCAACTCCGTTACATGTTCAAAATTTAAGAAAATAAATCTTCTACTTTGTAAAAACGTTCTAAGTAATTAATTACCTTGAAGCAAATTTAGTTAGGATATAAAGTTGCTACCATGAACTGATCTTAACGGATGTACTAGTGATGTAAGAAAAAAACAAATCTTGCAAAGAAACACAAGAACGTCAAATGATAGAACATGTGAACTTTGAACGAACTAAATTTAACAAGAACAAGTTAAATTCAGCAACAAGTAACAAGAAACTTTTATAACAGTTAATCCTCTCGTGAACCGCTTTCCAAATGTTTTTCGGTACTTGGTAGACGTCCCGTCTTGAGCTTATTTCATAACTATACCAAATGTTTTTCGCTTCTTCTTCTTTTTTTCACTTTGTGTAAGGTAATTGTCTTTTTTTTCCCCCGCTGTCATCCTGCTATTGTCATGTCTCTGATAAAATCTTTGTACACTGCATTACAGTGTTCCCCAGTCGACTTGTCCTCTTTGTGTTTCTCATCTGTTTCCGTGTTAATAAAACTTCATGTGTTACACATTACTTCAGCCTGTATTTATTCACAATTTTTCCAGATATCAGATTTGCTACTGTTCTACGATCTTCATATTTACTAAGCTTTAGTTTTTTCCTCAATTCATGTACAATGCTAAACTGGATTAGCAGCTCCCTACGAGCAATTGGAGGTATCTTATTTTCTCTAATAATTTCATCTACTCTACTCCTTGGACTGTTTGTTACTGTATGATTTTCTCCTGTGACGGGTTTGGTGTTTAGTTTTTTTAGTCTGTGTAATCGTTTCCTGTATTTTTCTGAGTGCTTTTTGTTTTTTAAATTCAAATTTAAGTTTACTATATCTCTATATGCTTTTGCTCTATCCCTACGGACTCGACTTCTCCCAACATTCCTTCTTCCATCTGAATGTGTCCCAGCAATTACACTGTCATAAGGAGACTGGTGGTGAACTGACCGCAATGAATGCTGTCACTTTCAGTTGGTGCAGTGTTTTTGCTTTGTGAAAGGTGGTAGTTGTTCTTTTTTATCCCTCTCTGTCAAGTCATTTATTGTTTTCACTTTCTTTTGTTCTCTTTCCTTATTCAAATATTTAGCACGTTCTTCTGTATTTTGTGACGATATCGCCTCATTCTCCTCGGCTGAGAGTGGCATCTCACAGAATGCTGAAAAGACAATGCGAGTCATTAGGGCCTAAAATATTTACATTTTTCCATTACAAGGTGTGTAAAATGTTTATTAGTAGGTCGTACCTATCCTAAAATAACCGGTATAGTAACAAAAGTATTCTGGGTACACAAGTTGTCTAAATTATGGTAGGCGAAGCTTGAAAACGAGAAGCACTACAGACGCTTAGTTCGTGGTGAGTTGTCAGGACTCGTCCTCCACAAATTGTTCCTTTAGTGCAGTACAGCACATTTTCTGGTCAGTGATGTGTAAAATAACTTATTGGTCATGACTCCACCAAAATGTGGTACACAGTCAGTGTTCACACTGAGGGGGAGGGTCCTTCTTTAAAATTAATGAATGCGTCAGATATGTATGGCCGATGCGTGCACGACACAAGACTACTTTATCCTTCCTGCATCGCCTGTAGGATGACTGACTTGACAGAATGAAGCTTGTTCGCAACCGCACCGTCCCAATCGTCTTTACAAGTCGAAAAAATATATTGGTTAATATAAAATTTAAAATCACTGTAGAGGACACCAACATGGACACGGGGCAAGTTCAAAGCAGACTTGGCAGCAACATCTGCCTTTTCGTTACCCAACAAAATATAACATCTTTATTGGCAATTGTTAAAAAGACACACTTTCGTATCACCATTCCAACTAAGGGATGCTCCAACTTCATGTACTGTAAAACTTGGAGACACGAAAGTGAGGCTAAAAATAATATATTTGGATGCACATGAATCCTTAATCTGTTCCAGGGCTTTAATGATTGCCCAGGTTTCAACAGTAAAGATTGATGCTGAATCGGGCAATCTCGTGGAAATTATTGCGTCTGATGGGAAAAGTTGTAGCACAAGCCACATAATTCCCACCCCGTGATCCGTCTGTGTAAACAGAACATCGTTTCGGTATGCACAAGAGTAACGGTGTTGAGGGACATCGTCAAGTAAGGGGAATAACTGTCTCTGTTTTTCATTTCACACTACCTCTTCAGGTTGGTTTAATTAACAAAATGACTACACATCTGTACCTTAAAAGCATATATATTGTATTACAGCCTGAACGGTATTCAGGATGAAAAAACCTACTTATTAACTCTATATTTGTATAGTCCAGCTAACTTACTTCCATGGAAGAATGAATGTTTAACGACACCCCAGCACAAAAATACACATCGGCTATTGGGTGTCACAAATGGTAAGTATATGAAAATATTATTTATATATATTTATGTAAAACCAGTGTAAGGAGCTGTGGGTGAAAAGTATAATACAATACATAAAATCAAGTTAAAGGGACATTCCTGAGTTTGCTGCATTGTAAAATGTTTCCGACTAATAAAACATTTCTACAATTAAACTTACATGATAAATATATTTTATTGTTTAGAATATCAGTGTCTGTATATTCAATGTGTTTCTGGTTGTCTTAATATTTGTAAGAAGCCGAAACTGGATTTTTTAGGAAATAAAATGAATTGTAAGCTAATACAAATATTAGAACTATCAGAAACACGTTTAATATACACCCAGTAATATTTTATGCAGAAAAATATATTTAATATGTAATTACAATCGTTAAAAAGTCTCCGTTTGTCGATAACATCTTAAAAATTGCAGCAAACTCAGGAATATCCCTTTAAGTATATCTTAAAACTTTGTATAAAAGTTTTTAAAACTTAACATTTAACATTGGATGTAATTTAAACGATTCCAAAACATTTCTCGTAGGCTTGACATGATCACACTCCACCAAAATGTGGCGCACAGTCAGTGTACACTGACAATGCTCACACTAAGGAGGAGGGTCTTTCTTTACAATAGATGAATGCGTCAAATATGTATAGCCGATGCGGGCACGGCACAAGACTACTTCATCCTTCCTGCATCGCCCGTAAGATGACTGCCACACTCCCTCGACATAATGAAGCTTGTTCGAAACCGCACCGTCCCAATCATCTTGCCAAGTCGAAAAGATATATTGGTTAAAGGGACATTCCTGAGTTTGCTGCAATTTTTAAGATGTTATCGACAAACAGACACTTTTTAACGATTGTAATTACATATCAAATATATTTTTCTACATAAAATATTTGTGGTTGTGTATATTAAACGTGTTTCTGATCGTTCTAATATTTGTATTAGCTTAAATTTCATTTTATTTTTTAAAGGTTTTTTTCGTACATACGAAATTATTTGAAGACAAAATCCAGTTTGGGCTCCTTACAAATAGTAAGACGACCAGAAACACATTGAATATACAGACACTGATATTCTAAACAAGAAAATATATTTAATATGTAAGTTTAATCGTAGAAATATTTTATTAGTCGGAAACATCTTACAATGCAGTAAACTCAGGAATGTCTCTTTAATATGAAATGTAAAATCACTGTTGGGGACACACCAATATGGACACGGGGAAAGTTCTATGGTGATAATATTAAATGATATAATTTAACATTTGAATAATGTCACAATAATGTGAAATAAGAGTGTGATATTGAAACTAGGAAATGCCCATAAAAAAAGTAGACTTAAGCTCGTCTCCATTAATGTTAATTCTCAAAGGTATGTGCGTTTTTGAAAATATGAAAAATGCACTTCGTTGTATTATAAAACGCCATGATTACCAGAAATACTTCAATTTCCATCGATTTCATGGAAATTGACAATTACATAATAAACTGTCAGTAATATCTGATTTCATTTATTAAAAAAAACCCGGCTTCAATGGTGAAATACTCTCGCCGTGTTTAAAAAAAACTATGGTCCGAAGATTGATCGTCGTCCGCTTTAATTTGCTCTGTTCAGGCCCATCCTGGTCATTGTGGGTTTTTTACGATTCCACTTTGGGAGTATCCATCGGTTAGACAGGTCTTTTGTAAATAATATATAAATTAAGAACCCACCACCAAACATTTGTAATTATCAGGCACGATAATAGAAGTAGATAATTTTTTAAAATACAATTATGACAAACCATGTGTAAAGACCTTGTGGAAAAGTATAATACAATACAAACATCAAGGTAAGTACATTTATCCTACAACTTTGTATACAAATCAGCTTTATTTTGTACAAAAGATTTCTGTTGACAAATTATCTGTCGTCGGCTTCACATTATTACACTGCACCAAAATGTGGCGTACTTTCTGACAATGTTCACACTGAGGAGGATCCTAGGGACATTCCTGAGTTTGCTGCATTGTAAGAATGAATGAATGAATGAATGTGTTAGACATCCCAGCACGAAAAATACATCGGCTATTGGGTGTCAAACTATGATGATCAACATCAATATAAAAATTCAACAATTAAATTAAAAGTGTAAAGAACTGTGGAAAAAATACAAATTTAGAGTAAAAGTTAGTATCACGTAAAAATTGTAAAACTAATTCTGGATGGAATCGAAATGATTCAATCACATTTGTTTGTCCAAATATATCTTTTCGAGTTTCATGCAGATGCTTACGCTCCACCAAAATGTGTCGCACCGTCAGAAGACACTGACAGTGCTCACACTGAGGTGGAGGATCTTTCTTTAAAGGGACATTCCTGAGTTTGCTGCATTGTAAGATGTTTCCGACTAATAAAATATATCTACGATTAAACTTGCATATTAAATATTTTTTCTTGTTTAGAATATCAGTGTCTGTATATTCAATGTGTTTCTGGCGCTCTTAATATTTCTAAGAAGCTCAAACTGGATTTTGTTTTGTAATAATTTCGTACGTAAGAAAAAACCCACTTATTTTAGGAAATAAAATGAAATGTAACCTAGTACAAATATTAGAACGATCAGGCCCCGTGCTTATAAAACTTTTAAAGTCCAGACTTGAGACTTTAATCAAGAAAGTGGTGCTTATAAAACTTTTAAAGTCTAGACTTCAGACTTTAACTAAAGTGTAAACTTTAAATTTAAAGTCTGGTAACCCACCAGACTTTAACCTAAAGTCTCAAACAATCTATCCCACAATACATCATCTGAAATGGCTGATATCAGACGACGCTGGCGTCTACGAGATCATTCTAGGGCCCTTTGGGTGTTTAAAGATCGTTCAAACCCGTTGGAAGAGATGTCTCGAGAAAACGTGTTTAGAAGATTCCGTTTCTTATTGGAAACTATAGTGTACATCACTTCTCTGATTCTGGTGTCACTGCATCGTTCGACTGCAAGAAATATGTCTCTGCCTCCACTTTATCAAGTTCTCATTGCCCTAAGATATGTGGGATGTGGTGCGAACCACATGGTTATAGGTGACTGTATGAATGTGTCTCGGGCGACAGTCGGTCGTATTGTTATCGACGTGTTGTGCAATTACAGCCATTTCCTGGCCAAATCATGAGCACATTCGCCAAGTCAAACAAGCTTTCCGTGATATCGCTGGTAATAATTATTCTTTGAAACTTATTTGCTACACTCTCTTGAAAGGGAATGACACATAAGTTGATCGCTCTGTTTGCGAGAGTGTTATCAAGGGAAACAATTTCATTCAATCGACAGATACAGTTCATTGCCATAATTTTTTCCATGTTACCATAAAAAGAACCCCACAATCATATTGATAGCATTTTAGTAATTAAATGTTAAAACATATATAATTTAATACTTTATGTAAAATATAACATTATTTATTGTAATCCCTTCCTCCTTGTCACTCTCCTGGGGCGGATCCAGCATTTATTTTTAGGTGATGGGGAATGGCACATTAACATTTTGAAATGGCACCATTAAAATAGTCCTGTACAGTACAGTAAACCTATAGATATATATAAGGACAGTTTATTTTAACATATTCGTCTATTTTTAATAAGGTTATTATTCAATGGAAACAAAGAAAAATGTTAAAAGGGCACTTATAAAATTTTATGAGTGTCCAAATTGTGTAGATGGTACACAAATTAGAATACAGGCCCCAAGGAAACATGAGGAAGACTTCATGAACAGAAAGGGGTATCATGCCCTAAATGTTCAGGTGAACTATACCAAAAGGATATTTTTTTTTTTTTTACCTGATATTTTCAAGCATAGAATATGAACATTTTTAAGAAAGTACTATATGTTACAAAAATGTCAAAAGTACACATTAAAGTGCTGTTCCAGATGTATGATGTATTGAGCTATATCAATCAAGATATTATTTAATATGATTAGAAAATTTAAAAAATATATTTTTTTTAAATTATATACCGGTATATTTTCCATTTAAAAATATTCCCCTGAAAAACAGAACCAGCTGAATTCGTTTCGGGAATTTCCGTAAGATTTGATCCGTGATGTCACGAAGGAACTCCTTTCGATAATCTGCGCCATTGTTCATTGCTTCTTTTGTGTTTATTATGGTTAAACGGCGTGTTTTTGGCGGTTGTAGCAATACAAAAGCCGATAAATTTAGTCTTCACTCATTTCCTAGTAATGTTGCTGTGAGAAAGCTGTGTGTGAATTTGATTAAAACAACGTGAAAATGCCGGAGACCGTTGCGACAGCAGACAATTTAGTTTCGATTAAGCGAGATATAGGAATACCATGTGTTATGGCTTTTAAAAAAAGATGCCGTACCAACAATTTTTCTGCGACACAAAACAAATGACAACAAGCGGACGCCATCCACACCGAAATGTCCCAAATTGCGTCATGCTTTCAACTCCGGTCAGTTTGTTTTCTCATGCACGGTTCGTGCAACCATCGAGATCCGATTTGTTGTCGTTTGCATCTCGATCATTTGTGAGATTTTTCTTTACAGTTCGAGAACATTAAAACAATAAAGTACAGACAAGTAAGTATCTATAGCCTAGTCCGTCCCATCCTACAAAAATTTAGGTTTTTTTTTTTTAACAAAGAAGCTAATTTTGTATGCATCTTAGAAAACAATCGGCTCAGAAATAAATGACTTGTAAATTCCATAGGATGAAAAAAGGCGTTCCTGTAAAACAGACTATAAATACATTAAATTAATTTTACTATGTCTTCCCACAGAGAAAACCTTTTTTCATACTATGGAATGTGCTATAAGTTATTTATTTCTAAGTAGACTGTTTTCACAAATGCACACACAAAAAATAGTATTGTTTTATTTCCAAAACACTTTTACTTCTTTTTTTTTACGTCAAACTAAACTGAAATTATTCACACAAAAAAACATCTTCATAGATGGATGGGACGGACTAAAAGTCGTTTTTGTTTATTTTTAAAAATTAAAATAAGTTTTTTTATTTCTGAGCAGACTGTTTTGACAACTGCACACAAAAAAATAGTATTGTTGTGTTATTTCCAAAACACTTTTACTTTTTTTTTTTACGTCAAACTAAACCCCCATCTTCATAGAGGGATGGGACGGACTAAAAGTCGTTTTTGTTTATTTCTTAAAATTACTGATATCGGGTCCACTTGACTCGTAGATTTTCAAGAGTTATTTATCGTCGGTCCCACTTGCACTTGTACTGTAAGTCATCTCGTGGTAGGTTTCAGTGAATCGCGTTCCCTTCGTGACGTCACGGCTATTTACCAGGCAAATGTTTTTACCGAGAATTTTACTCGGTCGTTTCCGGCAGTGTTCTACGGGAGTGATGTTTTAATACTTTTATGGGGCATTTTCGTAATTATTGATTTACATATCGGTGTAAAATATTATTGCAATGAATTAAGATAGCATTTAATTGTGGAATTTGAAATTTTAGTGTATGGTCTGGCACAGCACTTTAAACAACTTTAAATAGAAACACAAACTTTACATATATAACTGGATTTTTTAAGTAATTAGTAATAACTACTTAAAACATACTTGTATTGTCCCTCCGTTATTTGCCCCTAACATGATTCTTCTTTTACATTAATGTCAAAGCAAATGTTTGGATTTTTTTTAAATCCATATGATCAACTAATGGCTTGGACATATTAATAACTTATAATTTTTTTTTTTTATCAAATTCAATTCACAAATTATAAGTAATTAAAAACCTGTCCATCCGTTACGGTAACTGAGGGATATGTTTGATAGAAGAGGGTGTAGTGGGCCTTATAACTACCCATTAAGCCCTTAAGAACTTGCTCTGGGTTGGAGCCGGTACTGGGCTGTGAACCCTGTACCTGCCAGCCTGAAGTCTGGTTGCTTAACCACTGCACCACCAAGGCCGTTTACAGTACACAAACACTAAGTCCTTAAATCACACCTAACAATGGGAAGAAGGAACTGTTTTATTTAACGACACACTCAACACATTTTATTTACAGCCATATTGTGTCAGACATGTAGTTAACGACCACACAGATACCGACAGAGAAAATCTGCTTTCGCCACTTCATGGGATACTCTTTTCGATTAGCAGCAATTAATCTTTTATATGCACCATCCCATAGACAGGACAGCACATACCACTGCCTTTGATGCACCAGACTAAGGGAAATCAATTTACATCCCTCAGTTATCATGAATTTATTTCTATTGAAAAAATAATTACTGAGTAATGTATTTCATATTTATGTTATTAATTTATATATATTATAGCTTGATTTTAGTTATACTAGTTTTAATAGTGGATGCCTACCACAGAAAATATAACAAAAACATGAAGAGTCAATTTATGACATGTGGTTTTTATGTCCCTCATTTACCAAATGTTAAAAATCAATTCATGGTAATTTATATGAGATTCCTGTAAATATTTTTATGCAGTGGTATAAAGGATTACAAAATAAAAAATAGCTAAAATGGGTTTGCTAAAATGTCACTCCGTTACCACTTGATTTTCATGCCCTTGAATACACAGTGTCCAAGATACAAAACAGTAAAATGTAACTTAATTTTTTTTCTTCATTATATAGGTGAAATACATGGTCTTCATAGACGTTTCGTACCCAAACATAGTTCGTTTGAGGAATTTCGTAACCACCTTATTTAACACCCGTAACCAATTTAAAAGAAATACATTAACCTAACATTAACACGTTTTTTTAATACACAATTATAATGTTATTCTTACAAACATATTGTAACATTTAGCAAACAAATTACGATAAAAATCACTCAATATTGTTTATGTGCATCTTGTTTCTGAAGCATGCCAATTTAGTAACCAAAAAGGTGTATGTTTTCCTTAGCCAAAGAGCAATCCTGACTTTTGTCTTGTAATTTGGTGTCGATTCCACAGTGCAGCGATGGTGGTGTTTATTGTTATGCATAACCGTTCCGAGATATCGATCGGAATATTTCGCAAGTCCGATCCTCTCTTCGTACGTATATATGCTCAAAACAAAAACATTCATACACGCACACGTACTTATAACAAAAATATAATAAGATCCGATATCCCATGTTTTTGGAATGTGGACTTTTTTTTAGGTCTAATAATGCCTACATTGTCCGATATAATACATTTTTGATAGAAGAATACAACTTTTTGTTTTAATTTATGCCTTTGGGTACGAACTGGTATGCTTTTGGGTACGAACCGGTATGGTACGAAACGGTATGGTTACGAAACGACCTGATACCGGTGAAATACATGGACGTCTTCTTGGGGATAGTGGATATGCTCTGATTGAATTTTCTTAAGACACCTTATTTAACACCCCACACTGATGCAGAAAAGAAATACAACGTTTCTTTATGTAAAACACGTGTTCTTATTGAACAGACATTTGGTATTCTGAAACGCAGATTCTCATGTTTACACAATGAGATACGATCAAAACCAGATTTCGTTTGTAAATACATTGTAGCTTGTTCTGTTTTACACAATATAGGCATTGACAGAGGTGATGTTTGTTCCTTTGATTTTCCTGACTTAAATGATTGTGAGCAATTTGAAAGACAAAATGATGGTAATGGTGTTCACATGTGTCAGCACATCACCAATACATTTTTCTCTTAAATTCAGACTGAGATACAATCAAAACCACATATCATTTGTAAATACATTGTAACTTGTTCTCTTTTACACAACATACGCATTGACATCAGTTTCAGCACTATTCATTTGCCATTTCTGTTACCGCAGCAACCATATATTACTAGAAAAGTTATGATTTTAAATATTTCTGTATATGTACATAAGGAATGAAAGTCAGTTCATTATTAATTTTAGTAATTGTACTAAGATATTACTTTCAAAACCATATTGTTTTTATGTGCCAATTGTCATGCTGCATGTACCATAGTAATATAATTAGTGTTACACAAATGTTACTACATGACATAGTAATGTAAGCTTAGTAGGATTAGACGTATATGAACAACAAACAGAGTTTGCAAGTAATTTAGCAAATAATTAGTCATACACAAATGTTACTACACAATATACGTAGTAATGTAAGCATAGTAGGATTAGACCTATATGAACAACAGACAGAGTTTGCAAGTAATTCAGCAAATAATTATTAGTGTTACACAAATGTTTAATTATGTTACTACACAGTACAGTAATGTAAGCATAGTAGGATTAGACATCTTTAAAAAGTTTGTAAGTAATCCAACAAGTAATTAGGGTTACAAGCATGTTATTACACATAAGCAAAGAAACTGATAGCGCATGAAAAGCCAGTATTGGACATATCATGACAACTATGAAGAATAGTTAAAGTATGACAGTGACAAAAGCATGATGTAGTACTTACGTATAATTGAAAATGCACCTGTAACATGTACAGAAATAAAAGTCATTTAAGGTATATATAGTTGTATTGTATTGATTTTTGTTTTATAATGACATAATTATAAATGTAGCGAGTTAGTAATAATCATGAACATGTAAAGTGTGTTATTGAAAAACAATATTATAGTTTAATGTAATTTGAAATGTTTCAATGATTTAATTCATGCATTTATAATTAAACCTAACAGTATTCGAAAGACACTTGTCCATTTGTCCCGAACTGGTAACAATTAAATCTCATTCAAATTTGTAATATTATGCAAGCTGAAAATGTCTGCCGCATCACATTTTTGCACTTTTTCTATTTTTATTTTGTAGTATTGCTGTTTCAATTTAATCAATTTAGTTTCTTCATGAATTTTGATCATTTCTGCCTTGAGTTTTTCTTTTTCTAATCTGCAGACTTCGATGTCATGCATGTGCAGATCATTTAAAAGGGTTTTTTTGGTCTTTGGTTTACATTTGTTGCCTTTGGGTATGCAGGTTTTGTCCTGTATTTCCGGTTCAGGTTCTGAAAAGTAAACAAATCTTGTGTTATATCTTGTGTTTATTACTTACTGGTGACAGGCTTTTAGGCACAAAGACAATTTTCTAAATGAACAGTGTACAAGAAAATATTCATTGATCACAATAGTTTGTGATTTTCTTCATAACTAATACTTGTCTTGTGTTGCATTTAAACAGGACATAACAATAATAAATAAGGTTTTGTTGTGTTTAATTAATGCAACTGCAACACAGAGGAATAAAATTGTGTCATTTTTATTCAATCAATATACAGGTATATGCAATAATTATATAAGCATTTGGTTAATGAAAATTACTTATCAAAGTATTATATAGAGGATATTAAACGAGCTGCCATGTGTTATGAGGTAGAAGTTCCAAGTGAAATAATTTTCATGTTACGATTTGTAGTAAATGAAAATGAAAATTATTTTACGATGAACAAGTTTATTGGTCACAATTACCAGAAATGTCCAATTAAATGACCGGTAAATAACTTTTTCATACTTTATCACTGAGAAAAAAAATTCCCTGGTATTGCTGCCCAAAGGAGTAATAAAAAAAAAATTAATACAAAATATGTACCCTCACACTGCACTGAGTCTTTCTTTTCAGCCACATGAACAATTTCTATTTGCACATTGTCATCTGAATAAAATAGAAATATTACTATTTTTATTCAGAGTTATGGTGAAAAGGGTAAATTTACTAAAAAAAAAAAAACCCTACATTTTCAATGCATAATTAACTGCCAAATAAATGACAATTGTAAACATGTACTACTTCATGTACTTAAAATGTGTCAACAATTGTTGTTACAGTAAGCAACATGAAGCAAAAAGTTACATCAATATTCTTCATAGCCATTTCTTTTGTGGGAATGCTATCTCAACATCTTGTGAATTGTTTTCATGTATGAAAAATCTGTTTTGCTAAGTTGGTTCTTTAGACAACCTCCACCTGTTTTTGGCCTCTTAATGGCATCTACTCGATCTTTGGCTACCAACAGAAAATAATTAATTATGTCACTTACTGCACAATACATGTAGTCATTTCCATAATCTGTACCGATACACACATATTAATATGGTATACTATATATTTAAGAAATATATTATAGTTGTTGTTTTTATTTATTTAACAATATTATTTTCAGATTTATTTCTTCACCCATATGAACCTTGTTACAGGGTGTATTTAAAAGGTTTCACATAAAACCAAGTATAGTAAGATGTTCAAATGAATGTGTGAATATAGTTATATATTTCAACAATGAATGTGTACATAGGTTTAGTAATCATTCATTTATTAATGTATTGTACATATAATTAATGTAATGGGTTTTTTATGTTTAAATATTCAGTGTATTTTTATTATTATGTTTATTTACTGTTGGTTTTATTGGGTTTCATTTTTAAATAATTTAAATATTAAACTGATATATGCCAGTCATAAAATGATATTTTTTCCCCCATTACACTGGTATTTATACCACTCAAAATTATAACTGACTAACGTTACATTTCTTGCTTGAATGTTGATATAATATACTATTAAAATGTACCTCTTTTTTTAAGATTTTGAAACTTCTTTCTGACTTCATCTATAGTTCTGACTAGTGACTGGTTTTCACTGTGAATTAAGATAATGATTGTTACAATAATAAACATCAATGAATATGAATGAAAATTAAATTGCTAATTAATTAAAGTGTGGGGTTTTTTTAACAATAATACATTTGTGTATTTCAACAAAATATATTGGTACGTAATATACATATGACATGTAATAATGTCTACTATCATTAATTAAATAAAAGAAATAAAAATAAAAATATCTAATATGCAGCCAATGTATTTAAGGATAAGCTTAAATGTACAATGCTAAGTAATAATACTAATATTATTAATGCAAACAATTTAATATTGCCTGTATTATTTATATATAAAAAAATGTCATACCTGTATGATTCTTGAATCAGGAATATCAATGCAATTTTAAAAAGTTACATTGAGGAAGAAATGGAAAGAAATGGATGAAAAATTATACAGCAAAAGAATATGCATGGAAGCCAAGGTTAGACATAAATACCAACAATATGGCTCCCAGTCCCCCAAACAGGATAAAAAATTGATGTTTTTATCTGTTTGTATTATCCACTCATATCACCTGCATAAATAAGCAGTATGATGGTGGGGGTATCACAGTAACCAAACTGCTCATTGTTGCTGGGAAGAATTATGAATAATGTATGAATCAATGTTATTGATTCGCATGAATAACTATTGAATTACACATAATACAGTAGAATACATGCTTAACATACATTAGGATAATTGGTAACATTTTGTAAATGAACAAAATATATAATAGTAATTCGCGTCACGGCAATCAACAGCTACATTTTTAGCAATAACTTTATTTTTAAAGGAGATAGGACAAAATGGTAAATGGAGTCAAGGGTACTTTTTATTTACCAATTTGGGGGATTAAATATTATTTAATACATTTCGTATGTGCAAAAACACCCCAATCATTTTTAGCAGTGTTTTTCTTCATTGTGCTTTCCTGTCTGTGGAAAAGTGCATATAAAAAATCCCTTGCTGCATTAAGAAAATGTTGCGGGTTTCCTCTATTGACCAAATGTTTGACATCTAATAGTCGATGATTAATAATTAATGTGCTCAAGAGGTGTCCTTAAACAAAACAAAATTATATTCTTCATTCTTGCACTTTTCATTTGCTATTTCTCTTACTGTAGCACCCTGTATCACAAGAAATACTTATGTATAATATATACCGGTACACTGTCCATTAAGTTTAAAAGACAGGTTATTCTAATTTTTTTTACTCTAATTATTCAATTCAAAACCATGGTTTTTTGATGTGCTGATTGTCATGACGCGTACTATAATGCATGTTATGAACTATGAGCAATTGCAATGTCATTGGTGTGATCATCACATAGAAGTTACATATAATACACCTTGAAGAAGTAACACAGCAGTTTTGGTTTCATTGTGTGATTAGAAGTTACCACACCAAAATTATGAAGCATCGTCAATGTCCCTAAATGCGTTATGCTTCATTCAGGTTGCATTCTCATGCACGGTTTGCGCAATAAACATCTGATTTGCTTGTCTTTCATTTAAGAGTTTTTTCTTCACAGTTTTAGAACATTTTCATTGACAATAAATTTCAGAAAAATGCAAAAGGTATGCTACATTTTTGTGCCTCTACTGTAGTGAATAGTATTCATAATCCATTCATAACAATTGTAAATTATTTTGAGTGTATAAATTGTGTTAATTAAGAATTAAAATTCATAAAAAAGAAACATATTTTACAAACTATTCACTGATATGAATGTAATGCCAATCAGTATTGACATCAAGTGTTAGCGATGAACGTTGGTAAAATGCGGACCGGACCAGAATGCTTGACAAACTGAATTTGTCTTTTAATTTTAATTTTTTTGACAAAGAGTTCACCGACTGTGCATAGTTAAGAACATATAGTTTATCATGTAGTGGCCGTAAACGTGGAAAATGACGAACAGCACATGTACTGTAAAATACTTTTTGTAAACGCATGCGACTGAACGTAGTTAGAAACATTGCACTCTTTCCTTTTTACTGGAGGGTGCTTCACTTTGGTTTACGTCCACATTGTTGATTTGTTATGTTAACTGATTGCAATCTATCTTCTCACGTACCATAGCTTAAAAATGTAGAATAGTATTTCCGTAAACGTCGTGTTCATGTTTTTGTTGCTTGGTTAACGCAGTTTGGGACATCGATTATATGTTCATTATTATCTTTGGCACAGCTGTAATGGAGACTAACTTATGTTATACCAGCTTTAATGTCCATCTCCCTTGTGCAGTTGAAAACAGGACTTTAATTTTTGTTTTAAAATTTACATGGAATTATAAATTAACAAGACAGGAACGAAATAGCTTTTAACGTTGTACACACCACTTACATATGTGGTTTTCTGTATTCCACGAGTGTATTTTCTGCAGGTAAACCCCGATACCCCCCCCCCCCCTCCCCCCCCCCCCCCCCCCCCCAGCTAGTTTTGGTCAAGCAACATATATTACAGAATATACCAAAAATGCAAACTTATCCCAAAAACCTTTAAGGGTTTTGTGCACACTCTATTACAAAATCCTGGATCAAGGCCGACTTACCAATTGAGAGAATTAACAATTGAGGTCCATCTCGCTCCCGCTGCTCTCGCCCCTTGTCTGGCCCTTTAAACATACCGAACAACACTTTCAGGTTGGCCTGCATACGGAACCAGCTAGTACATATATGTATTTTAATATCTGTACATGTCATAATCACATTAAGCAATTATCGGCCATGAATAGGAAGATTGCAATATGTTAAAATGTGAAAAGTGGCCCAACTCTCCCAAGCTTCCCCTAAGTTTAATTGTAGAAATATTTTATTAGTCGGAAACATCTTACAATGCTGCAAACTCAGGAAAGTCCCTTTAAAGGTAGGACAGTAATTTATCATAGTTGTTAACAATTTTATTCGGACACTAATTTGATGTAGATCTGTTGAAAAAGTAATGTTATTAAAATGTTTGCAAATTGCAAGAATAATATGAGGTATTTGCAAAAACTGGACTTCGGTTCCCCATGCAAGTGTAATTTCTGACAGAAACTCCCCTCTGCTGAAAAAAAACGTAAATTTGGATTTCCGGCGAAAGATCCGCCACTAGCAACAGTTGCAAAATCGCATGCCGTGATATCCGATATCAGTTCCTCGTCGTTGAATATTTTCTTAACTGCATGCTTCTGTCGCAAAAACCGCGTACAGGAATATTAAAATTTATTACATACCCATTAAAGGGACATTCCTGAGTTTGCTGCATTGTAAGATGTTTCCGACTAATAAAATATTTCTACGATTAAACTTACATATTAAATATATTTTCTTGTTTAGAATATCAGTGTCTGTATATTCAATGTGTTTCTGGTCGTCTTAATATTTGTAAGAAGCCCAAACTGGATTTCGTCTTCAAATAATTTCGTACGTACGAAAAAAAACTATTTTAGGAAATAAAACGAAATTTAACCCAGCACAAATATTAGAACGATCAGAAACATGTTTAATATACAGCCACTAATATTTTATGCAGGAAAATATATTTGATATTTAATTACAATCGTTGAAAAGTCTCTGTAAGTCGATAACATCTTAAACATTGCAGCAAACTCAGGAATGTCCCTTTAAATCTTACCATATAAATACAGCCCTGAATACAAAAATGAAATACACTTTTCCGTATTCAACTCGACTGCCGGAACTATGCCGTATTCAACGCTACTATTTATAGCACATGGTTATCGGGAATGCCCTTAGCGATATGTAAACAAAGTTGGAGAGCTTGTACGTCGATGCACACGAACCTAGTTTGGGTTCTAGACGTGTAAAGCTTTCTCTGCAGTATGCTACAAAGGTTAAATCAATGCCAAAACATCCTGCACACAATGGGGTGTTGGATAATAAATATATGAAGTTATTTGATGCGAAACCGAATGCGATTCGAACATTTGGTCTTCGCATTAAGCAGTTTTTATCAGTTTCCAACATTGATTTAATTGACATTTTGGAAACGCCTTCATATTTTATTTTGCCACCTTGGTGTATCAAACCGCCAAAAATTGTATTCGATCTTCTGCATCTAAAAAAAGATCGCACAGATGCAGTTATTTATAAACAACATTTCATGGAAATCCAAGAGCGGTACTGTGATTACATTCCTGTTTACACAGACGGATCACAGGATGGAAATTCTGTGGCTTGTGCTACATTGTTTCCATCAGACGCAATAATTTCCATGAGATTGCCCAATTCAGCATCAATCTTTACTGCCGAAATTTGGGTAATCATTAAAACCCTGGAACAGATTAAGGATTCATGTGCATCCAAGTATATTATTTTTACAGACTCGCTTTCGTGTCTCCAAGCTATACAATACATGAAACTGGAGAATCCCTTAGTTGGGATAGTGATACGAAAGTGTGTCTTTTTATCAATTGCCAATAAAGATGTTGGTGTCCATGTTGGTGTCCCCTACAGTGATTTTAAATTTCATATTAAGCAATATATCTTTTCGACTTGGCAAGACGATTGGGACGGTTGCGTACAAGCTTCATTCTGTCAAGGCAGTCATCATACAGGCGATGCAGGAAGGATGAAATAGTCTTGTGCCGTGCCCGCATCGGCCATACATATCTGACGCATTCGTTTATTTTAAAGAAGGACCCTCCCCCTCAGTGTGAACATTGTCAGTGTACACTGACTGTGTGGCACATTTTGGTGGAGTGTGATCATCTCAAGCCGACGAGAAATGATATATTTGGCAACAGAAATGTTTTGGAATCTTTTAAATTCCATCCAGAATTAACTGTAAAGTTTTTAAGGTACTTTGACTTCTATACAAAGTTTTAAAATATTACCTTGATTTTATATATTATACTATACTTTTCCCCCACAGCTCCTTACACTGTGGTTTTACATGAATATATATATAGATATTCCCATATGCTTACCATTTGTGACACCCAATAGCCGATATGTATTTTTGTGCTGGGGTGTCGTTAAACATTCATTCATTCTTTACAAAGTTGGTGCTTGGTTTGAATTGCCTATTAAAGCAGTTAACTGAAATGCTATTTTGTGGAACATTTGACGAATATTTACAATTTAATGAGCGCGCTACCAAAACTAGACGGGAACACTACTCACCAACGGTAATTTTGTGATATGATATATTTGACAAAAGGTACTTTTTATTTCTTTCATCTTTTAAAACTTAAAATTAATATTTTGTTCAAAATTATTTTAAAAAAAACAAATACCCACCTGTAAACAGCGTTGTCTACTTGTTATAGGAATTTGACAGGGGTCAAGGTTAGTAGACTAGTTTTTATTTTAATGTGGCGAAGCATTGTAATAATATAGCTAATTTTGAATTTAAATCACGTCAGTATTCCAATTTACTGATCGATTTATGGACACATATGTTTAGGTGATATGTATCATATTAGACAAATAATTTATTTGGGCACTTTGTTCCAGACACTGACCCCTGTTCACCACCACTTGTTTTACACTGCATCAGGTCTATACTACAGATGGGCACCTTAACTTCTGCTTGTACCACCCCTGCGCGTGCTGTAACCTCACCCTGTTGCAGGGGTGTAACATTCTCTTTGAGAATGGCCAATACAGCACAAATCCCCTTGATACAATTAAAGTTCTGAGTAAAGGTCAGCATCTATCTGTGATATTTGTAATTTTGCACAGTTCTTTACACTGTTTTTATTTAAATCTTGAATTTTTATATTGATGTTGATCATCACTTTATTTGTTTGCATTACCATGGTTTGACACCCAATAGCCGATGTATTTTTCGTGCTGGGGTGTCGTTAAACATTCATTCATTCATTCATTCTGCTTGTACCAAAAACAAATCAACAATTTCTACTAACTGCAGCAGGTGTATTAGTAATAGTTATACCCACACTTTACGAGATGTATCGACGAATATTCCTACAGTTGTGGTCGTGGGGCCTCCGAGGCTATCACGACCGAAACTTGGGATATTCACCGATACACCGGGATATAATTGACTATACCCCACTTTACATCGAGCGAATTATTATATTAGTCGTATGGCAAATATGATCAGTAAGTAGAAAGTAATAAAGAAAGAAATGTTTTATTTAACGACGCACTCAACATATTTTATTTACGGTTATATGGCGTCAGACATATGGTTAAGGACCACACAGATTTTGAGAGGAAACCCGCTGTCGCCACATATGCTACTCTTTTACGACAGGCAGCAAGGGATCTTTTATTTGCGCTTCCCACAGGCAGGATAGCACAAACCATGGCCTTTGTTGAACCAGTTATGGATCACTGGTCGGTGCAAGTGGTTTACACCTACCCATTGAGCCTTGCGGAGCACTCACTCAGGATTTGGAGTCGGTATCGGGATTAAAAACCCCATGCCTCGACTGGGATCCGAACCCACTACCTACCAGCCTGTAGACCGATGGCTAACCACGACGCCACCGAGGCCGGTAGAAAGTAATAAAGCATGAAACGAAAATAACGGACCAGACGTCGTAACCCTCACATTTTGTTCCGAGTATTGAAACTGTCTTTATTTCAGTTGTTCGTGTTGCACGTGCAAATGCAATTTGATGCAGTTCTATCCTTGTGTAAAGCAGCCCATACACGATCAGTTTTATTGACAATAATATTCAGACAATATTATTGAAGAATATTTATTGACCACCAACGGCACAATGATATTGCACAATATTTTATGTCATTTTCCCTCTGGCCATTGCTGTGAACGGATGGATCCTCTAGTGGCACTAGCTGTTTCATTTTCTTTTGATAAGAGGAAACGCAAAATAAGAAAATCATGGAGCAAAAACTGGTTTCTGGAGAGGAAAAGGTTTGGCCACGTTAACCTACTGACAGAACTTCGGACAAATGAACCGGGGGATTATAGAAATTTCCTTCGTATGGATGAAACAGCATTTGAGGAACTGTTGACTTTAGTTACCCCTTGAATACAGAAGAGTGAAACAATAATGCGTGCACCAATATCACCCATGGAACGCCTATCAATCACTTTCAAAGATCTGAAGTTCATAAGCGCTATCTCACCCCAGTCAATTGGTCGTATAGTGATAGAAACCTGCGAGGCAATCATAAGCTGTCTGAAGTCATATATACAGGTAAGAACACTTTATTAGTTTAAAATGAACCCAACACTATATGTATATGTCAAATCAAAAGTTTATTTCTCCATTGTTTTATTAAAATATATGTTGTTTCAGTATCTTATCGATAAAGACTATATAACAAATATTCACAGCAAATATTTCAATAGAAAAATAATAATAATTATCCCAGAATAATCATCTGGCTGGATGGACAACACAGTTTGCAAATATGCCGGGCCTCTACGTAGGGTTGGAAGGGTTAATATGTGGTATGCTACTTCCAAAACAACTTATTGCTGGTAATTACGCAACAATATGAAAAGAAATCACCACAATCCAGTCACCAGAATGTAACCCATCCTGCCAGAGTATCATTTTATGGCTGGAAAGTAGAAAAATATTGTCCCAGCTGGCTCTGATTTCCATCTTCCCCACGATGACTGCTATCGTATGATGTGGCACTGTTCTGATTTGACCCATGACTTATGAAACTGAATGGTGTGCTTGACCTGCTGGGTTGCGGGGTAGTTTCATTCATCTTCATAGAGAACCTGTGTAGAGTGCCCATACGCCCCTCAAACAGAATGCCATTGATGACTTTTGTTGCAAATAATTGTTGTCGATCCATCTGGGAAATCTCATGGGCCCAATGTTTTGCCAAATTAATATTGTTGTCATCTGGTTCTCGCAGCCTTTTACAGGTCAAGGATATCAATTCATCTCGATCATCATTATCAAATTATTATTTTTTACTATTCCTTCCCTTATCAGGTTTAGAAGATGTGGCAATTGGAGTCGAACTTCTAGGTAGTGGCTGGACAACGGCATCCCCTTCTACCTGAAATAAAACTTGAATTTTGTTGTTGTTGTATTTGCAGCTACCAAGGACGTAAGAAGAATGGTCACTTGTGAGCCAAGATTTCAAAGCACAGTGGAACTTCCCACACTGCCTAGGTGCTATCGATGGTAAACATGTTGCAATAAAGAAGCCACCAGGGTCTGGATCTTTCTATTACAACTATAAACAGTTCTTTAGTATCGTTCTGATGGCAGTTGTGAACGCTAAGTATGAATTTTTAATGGTTGATGTTGGAGTCAGTGAACGCGTATCTGACGGAGGAGTGATTAGCCATACAGCATTTGGTAAGAAGTTGCATGACAATGAACTTGAAATACCAGAACCAGGATGCACTACATGAGAATGATGCTGTACCTATGCCATATGTTTTTGTTGGGGATGATGCATTTGCAATGACTGACAACTTATTAAAACCATTCAGTGAAGCGAACGGTAAATTAGACGTAGAAAAACGCATATTCAACTATCGTTTAAATCGTGCTCGCCGAGTAGTAGAAAATGCATTTGGCATTCTAGCCTCAAGATTTGGCATTTTTCAATGACGAGTACTTCTGTCACCTGAAAAATCTCAGATTGTCACATTAGCGTGCTGCTATCTGCATAACTTATTGAGAAGAAAATCAAGCAGGTATATTGCCCGTGAATGTGTTGACTGGGAAGACGTGAATCGGGAAGTGCATGAAGGCGATTGGCGCGCATCTCAAATTGAATTAGAACGGTTGCTACCTACTCATCAGAGAAACTTTAGTGCTAGAGCCAAATATACCAGAGAGATGTTTAAGAATTACTTCTGTAGCAAAGGCATTGTGACGGAACATGCTCTTAATTTGTTTTCGCCTGTAGCGATATTAATTGTTTTCGAGGCCGTGTGCAGTTCCAAATGCTCTTAGCCTAGGTGGGCAACTTTGTTAAGTAATACCTTTGCGCGACGGTCGTCGAGATGTACGCCTAATACACACCCAGACCAGGTGCGGAGGCCATGTGGCCAGTAGTTACGTAATAACTCCGCTAGTGCTGTTTATGACCAGGGGATTGCTCGCGGAATGGCGACAGCCAGTCTGATGATCAGAGGAAATATACCGACTCTGGGAGAGGTGGAAATATCAGATGATACGTGAGGTAACGCCTTGTACCCCCAGGCGATATTCGCTGTCTCTGAGAGTTTTGAATAAATAGCTAGGGTTTTAGAGATATCGGGGAGAAACATTTGGAAGTATCCAGGGGCACGGACGTCGTCCACTGAACGATCTATATGAGTTCAGACGGGACTTTGGTAAATATATATTTTCTGCTCTGTGTATAACCTTGATGTGATTGATGTGACTTTAAATATTTTAATACTGTATTATACCAATATTATTTAGACGGTGCTGCCGGTCATCTGACGCAGTATTCTGTAGGCTCACCGTTCTGATATATATATATATTATATATATATATATATATATATATATATATATATAAAGCTTAGCCAGTCATCCTAGAGGACCTAGGTAAACTGTAGGTTATTGTCTTTATTGTGATAGGTACCAGTATTAATTCTGTATTACAAGGTTATTGAATGAGTAGTTAGGGTTAATTAAAAATTAACCAGTTAGGAATAGTGTTGTAATTCCTTTATTAATTAAGTTCCCCTGGAAGCGTTTCTCCATTATCGCACGTGTGTGTGTGTGTGTGTGTGTGTGTTAGCATTTCTCAATTATCACACGTGTGGGTGTTGTGTCACGGTGAAGTGATTAGCATATTGTGTAAACTAGACACCTAGAGATTAACTAATTAAGTGATCAGTTCTGGGTTGTTATTATTTGTTGTTGTTAATTAACTACTGCGGCAGTACATTTGTCAGCGTAGGTTAATACAGATTCCAAAGTGTATTGTGTTTTTGCTGTGTTTTCTAGTGCTATATTATACATACTTTATATAAGATCGTATCTCTGATCATACCTAGAGACGAGCCACAGCGGGTATAACTGCCTGTTACAGAGAAATCTAATAGATATACAGTTAGGAGAGATATTTGGACAATCGTGTTTCATTCAGTTACGGGTATTATAGAATCCCCGTGACAGGCATGGTACCATGGCAACTAAACCATGTTTCATGAAAATTCCTAGCTCCAAGCCAGTGATGTTGAAATAATCTGTTAATACAAACCTGTGACATTGTGTATGCCTGCGATGTGGTAGTGGGATGATAATTGTCATATCAATGCCCCAGTAGTATATGGTCGTAACTGCTATGCAAACGCTTAGCAGTTATGGCCTTATGGTACTAGATCATTGATATGACACAGTATGACATTCATTAATGTAAATGCATATTTTATGTGTTTAACAGTTCCAAAGTTTTATAGTCTACCTGCTATGATTTTGCATAGTAGTTACGTCTTTATGGTATTAGACCATCGATTTATCAATGATCACCTGCAATGTGAAAAAAATAGAAATCATTTGTAATTTACAATAAACGCATGTTTACTCACATTTTGATTATCGTGGTCCTCAGTATACTCTTCATAACCGAGTGTGCTCCTCGACATGGCCGGCGTCTCTTGATCTTGGAGGAAGGACATCGCATCGTAATACCAGAGGGTCGACTCGTACAGTTCTTCTGTGCCTGCTCCAGATTTGTTGGAATCGTTCACCTTCTTGAGCTCCTTTCTGAAATTTGTTCGAAGAGCGTTGAACTTCTTTTTTACGTCTTCCTTCGTGGCGTTCTCGAAACGCTCTCTGTATTTAGCCAACAGCTTCTCATATGCCAAGTCTTTCTTTCCTCTATTTGAGTAGTCATCTGTCTTCACTTTCCACAGAGCTGGCAACTCTCTATAAACTGCAATACATTCAAGGAGATATTTCCTCTCTCCTTCTTTATCCCGACTGGACATATTTACCCTTCAGTGATCGGCAGCAGAATGAAATATTGTGCAATATTCTGACACAGTGCCACCAACTACTCAATAATATTGATCGACCGTCAATAAATATCTACCGAGGTTTGATTCCGTCATATTATTGCGCAAGTCAAAATATCGTGTCAATATCGCCCACTAACGATCAATAACATTGTCAATTCTCATGATTGACAATATTATTGTCAATAAAATTGATCGTGTATGGGCCGCTTTAGGGTTGTAGTGGTATCGAAATCTATTAAAACTCAAACGTAGTTATATTTTCTAGGGATGGGAACAGTGTGGATGAATTAAGATGTAAACTACCATCTCGGAGAAATTGTTTTATGTCTATATCGCCTAAAACACCATTCATGATATGTAGAACTAGAAGTAATGTTTAATGATTTAAAAAAAAAAAAATTAAAGTTTGGGAATTTACTGTAGTTGCGCATTTTGCATGTTTTTTAACGGACATATCGTGCTATAAATTTCTCATGGAAATTGCTGTGAATAAGTGCGCATGTGATGGCTCGCTCAATTGGTTGAAATATTATTAAAATAAATTTTGAAATTTGTCATTTGCAAACGATGTCACGACGCGAACTAATTTTTTTTGATGGCTTGTTCTATTGGTTGAAATATTACGAACACATAATTTGAACTTTGTTATATGCAAACAATAACTGTCACCAATCAAAGCCATTTTGTCTTGTTTGTAAAGGCGAATTGTGACGGACGGCCGTGCGTTTGAAAATAAGCCAAGGAGAAAGAACAACTTTGAAGACCGGAATGGAATTGTTTTGTTTGTTTCGTTAAATTGAATACATTTTCTTAGCCCGAGTACTCTGACTGTAAGAGAGCTAGACGGACATTTGGACATAAATACGCTCTCATTACAGTCCGAGACCAAGCTATGTATTTTTTTTGGCAATTCCCGACAACCAAAAAGTTGGCAAAGATTTCCGCTCTAATACCACAACAATCCTATGTTTGACGTCAAATACCTTTACATCAATTATTTTCGAGTTAACTGATTAATATGTGGATTTTTTTTTTTTTTAAATGGTCCCATGTTTCGGCATAGCAGGCAACAAAAAAGGGAGTAGGGCGGCCTTCATACAAATCCTACATAAAACCTCATAATTACTGTCCACACCATGCGGTGCTTCAACCTCTAACTTCCGAGCCGAAGCAATAGCTCTCCCAAACAGCAGTGGACTACCACAACACCCTGCAAGAAACTGAACCAAAGGTTGTCGACCTCTTCCAATCATTTGTCCACTATAAACCATCATCTCAACTTACTCACAAGAACTAATGGAGAAACCGAAGAGGTATCTGAATTACCTATTCAATTAACCTACTATTATTCTGCAGTTAATCCCATATCACTGTGGGAATGAGAAGGTAGACAAACTTGCCAACGAGGAAGGAAATTGAACACAATATCAAATCAGTTTGTCTTACCAAAAACATCAAAACCATCAAGCACTGATGGAATTCAGCTTCCAAAACCATCATAGGAGAGCTCAAGTCACCAAAACTCTCCACCAACTACACTAGTGCATTAAACATCTTGCTGCAAAAGCAAACCTTGCTAAAAGGAGAAATTCTTGAAACCAAACACTGGGGAACAGCTAGAAACACGAAGAAAACATAAACAGAACTACTTTGACAGAATCATCGAACGCAGAAGGTCGCATGACATTAACATGCACGTAAGATACATAATTATTTTTTATTTTTTAGTATCTTGGCACATAACAAAGTCGTCAAGATCATCAGGTTTTTTCTGTTCAACAATGTTCCAGGTGCACCAACAAGTTACATAAATCACACCTGGCCTCAGTCATAAGTAGACTTCGTCTTCTTAACCATAAGCGGTTCCCTTAATCCACACACAGCACAGTTACCACCTGGACTAGCAGGGCTGTGAATAGTTGCACTGTTTTCCCTGTCACCATCTAAAAATTGAAATATTTGTAAATGTGATTTAACGGTAATGGTTATACATGTATGTGCATGAAGTTACTAATTGCAATACATTCATTAATCGACACATACACTGAGGGTGAATTGTTGTTTATATTATTTACAAAGAAGAAAGCCTAAAATTCAATTTCCTAAATGCGAACAATATATTTTTAACAACAGAAAGACCACCAGCAAAGCCAAAGATAAAACCCATACTTCCTGCCAATGGAAAATAAAGTTATCCAGTGGAACTGTCGTGGGCTTGGGCCCAATTTTGATGAATTAAGTCTTCTAATTTAAAACTATAATCCTCTTGCAGTGTGTCTTCAGGAAACCTTCCTGAAGGATACTGACAGTATTAACATCAGAGGATTTAATCTCTACCATATATGTCAAGAAACTAGAGCGTCTGGGGGAGTTTCCATTATTGTAAATGAAAACATTCCCCAGAGTGAAGTAATATTGAAGTCAAATTTACAAGCTGTGGTTGTAAAGGTCACGGCTCATAAAACTATTACTCTGTTCAGTTTATTTACCCCCTCGAAACAAATAAAACTTTAACACTAGGGACTTTCAAGGTCTTCTTGATCAACTCCCTACTCCCTTTATTATCATGGGAGATTTTAACGCTCACCACACTTTGTGGGGATGCGATGACATAAATACTAGAGGTAAACAATTAGAAGAATTAATTCTCAAAATGACTTAATATTACTTAATGATAAAAGTCATACATACTTTCATCCTGCAAGTGGTTCTTTCACATCCATTGATTTAACCCTTTGTAGTCCGTCACTTTGTCTTGATTTCTCCTGGAAAGTTTGTCCAGACCCTTGTGGTAGTGACCACTTTCCAATTATTTTGGAGACTGGTGCCGATGATCCCATGTCTTTGTTCACCACCATCTTGAACGATATTGCAGAGGAAACTATTCCTAAGACCGGCAGTACCGAAGCATTGTAATAAACCATGGTTCAATGAGACATGCAAAGATGCAGTCAAAGAGCGAAACTGGACCCTCGAGAGGTTCAAACGCGAACCTACTGGGAATAACCTGAATAGTTATCGCATTGCTCGGGCAAAGGCTCGTAAAGCTATCAGACAGAGTAAGAAATCATCTTGGAGAAATTATGTCGCCAAGATGAGTTCTCAAACATCTGTGAAATAAAGCTGAAAAGCAACCTATTAACTTTTCATCTGAAAATGCTAAAGTATACAATAGGCACCTCTCTTTGGAGGAGTTGCAGGACGCTCTACGTAGAGCCCATGATACTTCAGTAGGACCAGATGAAATACATTATCAACTGTTAAAACACTTACCTGAATCATCCTTAATGGTTCTATTAAATATATTTAACTAAATCTGGATTTCGGGTGACTTTCCTTCTGATTGGAGAAAAGCCATTGTCATTCCTATTCCTAAGCCTGGTAAGGATCCAACAAATCCTTCCAGTTATCGCCCTATTGCTTTGACAAGTTGCATTTGTAAAACCATGGAAAGAATTATCAACCGTAGACTTGTCTGGTATGTCGAGTCCCACAAATTGCTTATTAACGTGCAATGTGGGTTCAGGTCTAGACGTAGCACGGTCGATCATCTTGTTAGATTTGAAACGTTTTGTAGGAATGCTTTCATCCATAACCAGCATTTGGTATCGATCTTTTTTGATGTCGAGAAAGCTTATGATACGACGTGGAAGTAGGATTTTGAAAGACCTCCATTGCATGAACTTAAGAGGCCGTATGCCTGACTTTATCTAAAATTTCTTACAGAATAGGTCTTTCAAGGTACGAGTGGGATTTACGTTATTCGATTCTCACTCCCAAGAGATGGGTGTGCCTCAAGGTAGCATCCTGTCAGTAACTTTATTTTCCGTGAAAATTAACAGCATCACCCAGTGTTTAAAATCTTCTGGCGTTGATAACTCGTTATATGTCGACGATTTTCAGATTTGCTACAGGTCGTCCAGTATGAGAATCATTGAACGTCAGTTGCAGCTTTGTTTGAATAAACTTCAACAATGGACAACTGACAATGGATTTCGATTCTCAAAGTCAAAAACTGTCTGTATGCATATCTGCCAGAAAAGAGTTCACCATTTAGATCATCAGCTGTTTCTGGACAAAACTCCGGTTCCAGTTATGGAGGAGATCAAATTTCTGGGGGTTATTTTTGACAGGAGGCTATCTTTTGTTCCTCATTTACAGTATGTGAAAAAGAAGGGCTTAAAGGCCCTCAATATCTTAAAGGTTATTGGCAAGACTGATTGGGGAGCAGATCGAAAGGTTATGCTCCGATTTATAGATCTTTAATTCGATCTAAGCTTGATTATGGGTGCATTGTGTATGGGTCAGCACGTAAATCATACTTGCAAATGCTAGATCCTACATAACCAAGGACTTAGGCTTTGTCTTGGTGCTTTCAAAACATCTGTGGAGAGCTTGTACGTTGATGCACACGAACCTAGTTTGGGTGCTAGACGTGCAAAGCTTTCTCTACAGTATGCTACAAAGATTAAATCATTGCCAAAACATCCTGCACACAATGCGATGTTTGATAATAAATATATGAAGTTATTTGATGCGAAACCAAATGCGATTCGAACATTTGCTCTTCGCATTAATCAGTTTTTATCAGTTTTCAAAATTGATTTAACAGACATTTTGGAAACGCCTTCATATTTTATTTTGCCACCTTGGTGTATCAAACCACGAAAAAATTGTATTCGATGTTGTGCATCTAAAAAAAGATGGTCTACAGGCTGGTAGGTACTGTGTTCGGATCCCAGTCAAGGTATGGGATTTTTAATCCAGATACCGACTCCGAACCCTGAGTGAGTCCTGCACAAGGCTCAATGGGTAGGTGTAAACCACTTGTATCGACCAGTGATCCATAACTGGTTCAACAAAGGCATGGTTTGTGCTATCCTGCCTGTGGGAAGCGCAAATAAAAGATCCCTTGCTGCTAATCGGAAAGAGTAGCCCATGTAGTGGCGACAGCGGGTTTCCTCTCAAAATCTGTGTGATCCTTAACCATATGTCTGACGCCATATAACCGTAAATAAAATGTGTTGAGTGCGTCGTTAAATAAAAAAACATTTCTCTAAAAAAAAGATCGCACAGATGCAGTTATTTATAAACAACATTTCATGGATATCCAAGAGAGGTACTGTGATTACATTTCTGTTTACACAGACGGATCACGGGATGGGAATTCTGTGGCTTGTGCTACAGTTTTTCCATCAGACGCAATAATTTCCGTGAGATTGCCCGATTCAGCATCAATCTTTACTGCTGAAATTTAGGCAATCCTATACCCTGGAATAGATTAAGGATTCATGTGCATCCAAATATATTATTTTTACAGACTCACTTTCGTGTCTCCAAGCTCTACAGTACATGACATTGGAGCATCCCTTAGTTGGAATGGTGATACGAAAGTGTCTTTTTATCAATTGCCAATAAAGATGTTATATTTTGTTGGGTACCCAGCCATGTTGGCATTAAGGGTAACGAAAAGGCAGATGTTACTGCCAAGTCTGCTTTGAACTTGCCCCGTGTCCATGTTGGTGTCCTCTACAGTGATTTTAAATTTCATATTAACCAATATATCTTTTCGACTTGGCAAGACGATTGGGATGGTGCGGTTGCGAACAAGCTTCATTCTGTCATGGCAGTCCTGGGAGAGTGGCAGTCATCCTACAGGCGATGCAGGAAGGATGAAGTAGTCTTGTGCCGTGCCCGCATCGGCCATACATATTTGACGCATTCATTTATTTTAAAGAAGGACCCTCCCCCTCAGTGTGAACATTGTCAGTGTACACTGACTGTCCGCCACATTTTCGTGGAGTGTGACCATTTCAAGCCGGCGAGAAATGATATATTTGGCAACTGAAATGTTTTGGAATCCCTCAAAATCAGAATTAATTGTAAACTTTTTAAAACACTTTGACTTCTATACAAAGTTTTAAAATGTACTTATCTTGATTTTATGTATTGTATTATACTTCCCCGGCGTGTGCTGTAACCTCACCGTGGTGCATGGCAGGGGTGTAACATTCTCTTTGAGAATGGACAATACAGCACAAAATTGAAGTTTTCAGTAAAATTCAGTATCCGTAAAATTCTGTGATATTTGTGTTTTTGCACAGTTCTTTACACTGTTTTTGTTTAAGTCTTGAATTTTTGTATTGATGTTGATCATCACTTTATTTATTTGCATTACCATAGTTTGACACCCAATAGCCGATGTATTTTTCGTGCTGGGGTGTCGTTAATCATTCATTCATTCATTCATTTGTATTATACTTTTCACCCACAGCACCTTACACTGTGGTTTTACATAAATATATATAAATAATATTTTCATATACTTACCATTTGTGACACCTAATAGCCGATGTGTACTTTTGTGCTGGGGTGTCGTTAAACATCCATTCATTCATTCATTCATTCATTCAGCATGCTTCCAGCTTGGGGGAAGGACTCCCTCGGACCAAACCAAATTAAATAGTTCCAGGAATAGCTCAAGAGTTTTCGTAGGCATATTTAAAAAAAAATATATAGCTAAAATTATCAGGGCCAGGAGCTGAGCCTTTTCTTTTACCAAAAGCATTAAGCAATACCTGGAGTTTAAAAGGTGCATTATATAACAGATCATCCTTCTGGGCTTTAGGTACCTGCGGGATGGGACTGGGGGTTTTTCAATTTGAATTTTTGTGATTTGAAACATCTTTAGAATAGTTAGCGGTGGCCGAATTATTTCTAAAAGTAACTCCAAGTATATTAACCTTATCCGTATCTGTTTTATAAATTTTACTATTTTTCAAAACAGTTTTATTAGTAGCGGCTTTTCCCTGTACTCTTTTGATCCTCGACCATACCACTTTAGCTTTAGGATTTTTGTTTAGAGAGCTACAAAACTGATACCATGAGGCAGATTTAGCTTTAGTAATACTAATCTTAAGTTTATAACGGCTGTCTTTATAATTAGCAATATTAACTTTAGTTTTTGCTTATTTTAATTATTTTCTACACCTGTTTCTATTCCTCTTGATCTTGGTATGTTCCTCAGTCCACCAAGGGACCGAGTTCCTTACACCAAGCCCAGAAGACAGTGTTGTTTGCTATATCGATAATAGCACCTACTAGGTTATCATTAAACCGGCCGGTGTCACTATCACGCATTAAATTATGATCTAATCCACCACACAGTTGTCTAAACTTTGGCCAGTTTGCTCGGTCAAAATTCCACTTTATTTTATATTTAATATTATTAACCACAATGTCCGAAACATATGAAATTTTAACAGGGAGGTGGTCGCTGCCCAAGTCACCAAGCACCTCCCACCCATATTTGGCAGCCAAGTCACTAGACACTAGGGTTACATCTAAACATGACCAAGTATTGTGGGCGTCTGAAAGAAAATAGGAGTGCTGTCGTTAAGACAGGCCAAGTTTAAATTATCAATTAAATTTCCTATAATACGGCCTGTCATATTGGTAACCTTTGAACCCAAATAATATTTTTACTACATTTGTATTTAAATCACCTACAATAAATACATTTTGTACATGGTTACCAATAATAGTCAAAATGTCATTTTTACCAGCGACGGCAGGATGTATATAAAACATTTTAAATATTAATATCATTATCTTTAGTATGAATAGATAGACACCCCCAATGACTCGATACATTGATGCTTCCCTACAGCTGGAATCTGCGAATGGGCGATATCATTTTTAACAAAGGTGGCTAGGCCTCCTTTACAGTTATCACTATCCGTAGAAAAGTAAAAAAGTAAAGTTTGTTTTATTTAACGACGCCGCTAGAGCACATTGATTTTTAATCTTATCATCGGCTATTGGACGTCAAACATATGGTCATTCTGACACTGGTTTTAGAGGAAACCCGCTGTCGCCACATAGGCTACTCTTTTTTACGACAGGCAGCAAGGGATCTTTTATTTGCGCTTCCCACAGGCAGGATAGCACAAACCATGGCCTTTGTTGAACCAGTTATGGATCACTGGTCGGTGCAAGTGGTTTACACCTACCCATTGAGCCTTGCGGAGCACTCACTCAGGGTTTGGAGTCGGTATCTCGATTAAAAATCCCTGGCCTCGACTGGGATCCGAACCCAGTACCTACCAGCCTGTAGACCGATGGCCTGCCACGACGCCACCGAGGCCGGTTTCCGTAGAAAAGAGTCCAGTAAAAGCAGGAATTTTGAATTCTGTAAATAATTGTGACGGTACATGCTCTTAATTTCTTTTCACCTGTGGCGATATTCATTGTTTTAGAGGACCGTGTGCAGTTCCAAATGCACTTAGCCCAGATAGGCAACTTGTTACGTGATACCCTTGCGCGACGGTCGTCGAGCTTTTCTAATACACACCTAGCGCAGGTGTGGAGGCCATGTGGCCAGTAGTTACGTAATAACTCCGCTAGTGCTGTTTATGACCAGGGGATTGCTCGCGGAATGGCGACAGCCAGTCTGACGGTCAGAGAAAAATATGCCGGCGTGGTGACTGTGGAAAATCCACATGATACGTGAGGTACCGCCTTGTACCCCCAGGCGATATTCGCTGTCTCTGAGAGTTTGGAATAAATAGCTAGGGTTTTAGAGATATCGGGGAGAAACATAGGAAGGCTGCAGGGGAAACGGACGTCGTCCACTGAACGAAATATATGAGTTCAGCCCGGACGTGGGAATTATATATTATTTCTGCTCTGTTGTATAACCTTGATGTGATTGATGTGACTTTAAATATTTTAATACTGTATTATACCAATATTATTTAGACGGTGCTGCCGGTCATCTGACGCAGTAGTCTGTAGGCTCACTGTCTAAATAATTATTAAAGCTTAGCCAGTCATCCTAGCGGACCTAGGTAAACTGTAGGTTATTGTCTTTATTGTGATAGGTACCAGTATTAATTCTGTGTTACAAGGTTACTGAATGAGTAGTTAAGGGTTAATTAAAAATTAACCAGTTAGGAATAAAGTTGTAATTCCTTTATTAATTAAGTTCCCCTGGCAGCGTTTCTCAATTATAACACGTGTGGGTGTTGTGTCACGGTGAAATGATTAGCATATTGTGTAAAATAGACACCTAGAGATTAACTAATTAAGTGATCAGTTCTGGGTTGTTATTATTTGTTGTTGTTAATTAACTACTGCGGCAGTACATTTGTCAGCGTAGGTTAATACAGATTCCAAAGTGTATTGTGTTTTTTGTGTTTTTGTTGTGCTATAATAATATATTTATATAGTCGTATCTCTATCTATACCACCGGCCTCGGTGCTATGGCAGGTCATCGGTCTACATGGTAGGTACTTTCGGATCCCAGTAGATCGATTTTTAATCCAGATACCGACTCCAAACCCTGAAGTGACAAGCCTCAATGGGTAGGTGTAAACCACTTGCACCGACCAGTGATCCATAACTGGTTCAACAAAGGCCATGGTTTGTGCTATCCTGCCTGTGGGAAGCGCAAATAAAAGATCCCTTGCTGCCTGTCGTAAAAAGAGTAGCCTATGTGGCGACAGCGGGTTTCCTCTAAAAAAAACCTGTCAAAATGACCATATGTTTGACGTCCAATAGCCGATGATAAGATTAAAAATCAATGTGCTCTAGTGGCGTCGTTAAATAAAACAAACAAACTTTACTCTATCATACCAAGACGAGCCTCACTAGGGTATAACCGCCCGTTACAGAGAGATCTAATAGATATACAGTTAGGAGAGATATTTTGATAATCGTGTTTCATTCAGTTACGGGTATTGTAGGATCCCCGTGACAATAATCTATATTTTTTATCTTGTCAGACAGTTTTGGAAGCAAGGACTCCTGGATAGCAATAACATCAATATCAGAATTTAAATGTAAAACATTTTTGAGCTCGGGACCATTAGCGCCAAGACCTCTGGCGTCCCACTGAAGAATGACTAAACCCTTACTCTTATTAATAAGTCATTAACAGTAGTATTATTATTATTAGAGCTATTTATATGTACTACCATGATGGGAGTGAAGCAACTCTAGCTATAAATAAACTATAAAAGTTAATCTACACTATTATTGCTTCTACTTTCCACCATGATGAAGTCTTCAGCCCTATACCAAGAAACACTGCGTTTCTCTATGGTATTGGGATCTATTTTTAAAGCTAGATGTTGATTAATAACCTCACAGGTGTCTCTGGATGCCCTGATAATGTCATCTAAAAAGAATTTTGAAAATGGGACCTTTTCTATCTCTCTGGTCAAAAAGAGGCCTGAAATAAGCCTAACCAAATCGAGAGCCGTTATGTTCTGGTCTAAACTCAAAAGTTTGGTCCCTGAGGCAGCGTCGGCATAAGATTTAGTTTGGTTAAGTTGATTAGATCGGTTTATGACTGAAGACTCAGTCTTAGTAGTTTATGTGCGCCAGCTACAGAGGAGGGTGGGCGGAGTCCCCTGGGTCTGACTTTTGGGAGGTCGCCATGATGCAGACGGCCCTTTGGTAGTCTGGACACTCCCTTGCATGAGTGCAGTGAGACCCCCTACAGTTAGCACACGAGACAGGTCTTGTGCGTGGACTCTCTGGGGATCTCTTGGGGTGTGAAGTGCTGCACCTGAAGCAAACTGGGTATTCCCTAGTCGACCTACACTTCCGCACTGTGTGACCCCACCTCTGACACCTGGCACACCTTACTGGTTTTGGGATATATGGATGGAGATCATGTCTCACCCCCTTTACCCTGATAGTCTGCACCCCGGCTTGGTGGGTAAGCAAGACGTCTAAAAACCCATTGCCCCACACAGTGATGTTGGCAATGGAGAGGTTCGGGTTGTCCCTTCTAACCACCTGAAGCAGACTAGCCCCCTGGACACCTCTAAAGTCCGTCTTTACTATCTTACGCAAAAGAGGGTGGGGGTTGGTTGGATCCTCCCTGTCGGGTGGATCGCCTCCTAAAAACCGTTTGAAAAGAGGTAGTATCCCTCTCTGGGACAGGGGGGACGAACCTGGCTCGGCCCATCCCCCTCCCTTGTTGGCTTAACCTGTCTGTAAAAATCAGTTGGAACCCCCTCCCTCCGGAGGGAGACACCAGTCCTGGGCTCTAGGGATGGGAACTGATCAACCTCCATAGCCGAGGTGTTACGTTTAACAGGTAAACTTGTATTGTGCTTGGTTGATTTAAGTTGTACCCCCCGTTTAGCCGCGGGGGGAGGGAGCAGCTTTGGTTTTTTGAAATCCCCAGCGGACGGGGAGTTATCACAGTTAGAACTAGGTGAATTCGCGTACCGACGCTTTCTCTTCTGAGTCACAACGGTAAAGCCATCCCCGGGTAGTCAAGATGTTGCTGAGGTCTTAAAAGCTCAGCTCTCGGGCTAAGCTGCTGTCGTCCGTGGAAATCACTGACCCCTCCCACATTGAGGGACAGACCACCATCGGGGAGTGGGGTATCGCGCCTGGACATATTGCCTGTCACCCCCACGGAGTTTATGAACTCTGACCTGTCATGCACCGAAGTACGCGATTGATTGGCAACATCACTTGCCAAAAAACTTAAGCTGTTGTCCAGGTCTAAAAAAGCACGGTCAGTTAGACGCGACATAGTAAAGAGAACGGTTGGAATGGGGAAATTAATGTTGGCTTTAGCAGAAAAGAGCACGTGCGAATATCAGATTCCACGTAGCACGTGTCAATAATAAACAGTTAAGTGTAGCTCGGTCGCTACACAACGCAAAAAACCACAACAGACTTGCATACACTAGTTAATTCTTCTGACAGCTTCGGGCTTGATTGGCTAAATAATTAGCCAATTAAATAGTTAAGAAAAAGTAAACAAATTATTACAAAAATTGGAGCAACACGGAGTGCATCTACACCATTCGCCGGCTTGACCAAAGACGACATCACAGGTAAGTAAATTTAAAACACAGTGTAAAGAACTTCAAAAACATATATCACGGGTAAGTAAATTTAAAACACAGTGTAAAGAACTTCAAAAACATATCACAGGTAAGTAAATTTAAAAACAGTGTAAAAAACTTCAAAAACATATCACGGGTAAGTAAATTTAAAACAGTGTAAAGAATTTCAAAAACATATATATCACAGGTAAGTAAATTTAAAACAGTGTAAAGAACTTCAAAAACATATATCACAGGTTAGTAAATTTAAAACACAGTGTAAAGAAAACCCTGTCTGTGGGATGGTGCATATAAAAGATCCCTTGCTGCTAATAGAAAAGAGTAGCCCATGAAGTGGCGACAGCGGGTTTCCTCTCAGTACCTGTGTGGTCCTTAACCATATGTCTGACGCCATATAACCGTAAATAAAATGTGGAGTGCGTCGTTAAATAAAACATTTTCTTCCTTCCAAACAATTTCGTACGTACGAACAATAAATAATATTTAATTAGTCGTTAAAATATCTTAACAATCGCGAGAGCTGGACTCAGCCCAGTGGTAAAGCGTCCGCTTGATGCGCGGTCGGTCTAGGGGCGATCCCCGTCGGTGGGCCCATTTGACTATTTCTCGTTCTAGCCAGTGCACTACGACTGGTAAAATGTAGCGGGTTTGTTTTCTAAGATAATTATATATCAGAATTACCAAATGATTGACGTCCAATAGCCGATGGTAACTTAATAAATCAATGCGCTCTAGTGGTGTCATTAAACAAAACAAACTTTAACTTTTATCACAAGGACGATCACCAACACGTTTAAAGGGACATTCCTGAGTTTGATGCACTGTAAGATGTTTCCCACTAATAAACTATTTCTTCAATTAAACTTATTTATTAAATATTTATTTGATATGTAATTACAATCGTTAAAAAGTCTCCGTTAGTCGACATCTTAAAAATTGCAGCAAACTCAGGAATGTCCCTTTAATATACAGCCACTAATATTTTATGTGAAAAAAAATGTATGTATGTATATTTAATTCGTCATTAAAAGGTCTGGTCCCTTGAGTAAATCAGTGTGATCTAGCTGTGTCGCACTGTAGGCCAAACGTTTAACACCGAGCTTCTTCCCGCTACAGTACTTGATAGCTATGCACGGAGATTAGTAATAATTCACAGGAGCTTTTTTCTACTTACACCGGTATATATTTATTAAACGAGACCCACTTTTATAAGCGTTCATATTTTGTACAGGAAATGATGATGTTGGTTTTAGCGCGTGTGTTGATGTCAACGTGTGTTGATAATATCCGTGACTAGCTACACGCAGACAAAAAAAAATAGGCCACATCTATCGTCTGATCGACGTTTAGCCAGCTTTATCTCCGGGTCGGAAATACGTCGTTCGACCTTGATAAAATGAACGAAGGCTGGTTGCTCAATAACCGAGTTGTTTATGGATTGTTGTGATATAATTATCGACCAGTGAGAGCTGGAAGAATGAGTTGGCGTCAGATAAAATGGTACGTTTTCTTTCGTTTTGATTTGTTTGTTGTTATTTTTCTACATTGAATGTTGACAGCTGTCACCGAGGCGGAAATGTATACCCGGTGTTACAGCAAATAAGCACAGTAGTGGAAATGTTCCGGAATCAGTCCCAAGGTGACGGTTCTGTTACACTAAATCAGTTTCTATTGCCGATAATGTTAACTTGTTTCAAATGAGACCGATCTAATCAAAGTAATGTTATTTGTTTTGTTTAACGATACCACAAGAGCACATTGATTTATTAATCATCGGCTATTGGATGTCAAATATTTGGCAATTGTGACATAATATTTATAGTCTTAGAGACCCGCTACATTTTCCCATTAGTAGCAAGGGATCTTTTATATACACCATCCCACAGCCAGGATAGCACATACTACGACCTTTGACATGCCAGTCTTGGAGCACTGGCTGGAACTAGAAATAACCCAATGGGCCTAACGATGGGGATCGATCCCAGACCGACCGCGCATTAAAGGGACATTCCCGAGTAAGATGTTTCCGACTAATAAAATATTTCTACGATTAAACTTACATATGAAATATATTTTCTTGTTTAGAATATCAGTGTCTGTATATTCAATGTGTTTCTGGTCGTCTTAATATTTGTAAGAAGCCCAAAATGTTTTTTTAGATTGTTGGGGTTGTGGTTTTAAACATTATTTTATTAAACATTTAACATATTAGATATATAAAGAATGGGTTGGGTTTATTATATTTATTAGCAACGGTAATTTTTCCTGCAGAACATCGCACCTCCATTCTGTCAAGGCAGTCCTGGGAGAGTGGCAGTCATCCTACAGGCGATGCAGGAAGGATGAAGTAGTCTTGTGCCGTGCCGCATCGGCCATACATATCTGACGCAATCATTTATTTTAAAGAAGGACCCTCCCGCTCAATGTGAACATTGTCATTGTACACTGACTGTGCACCACATTTTGGTGGAGTGTGATCATCTCAAGCCGACGAGAAATGATATATTTGGCAACAGAAATGTTTTGGAATCTTTTAAATTCCATCCAGAATTAATTGTAAAGTTTTTAAAACACTGACTTCTATACAAAGTTTTAAAATATACTTACCTTTATTTTATATATTGCATTATACTTTTCACCCACAGCTCCTTACACTGTGGTTTTACATAAATATATATTAATAATATTTTGATATATTTACCATTTGTGACACCCAATAGCCGATGTGTATTTTTGCTGCTGGGGTGTCGATAAACATTCATTCATTCATTCATTCATTCCTTTGTTGTAGACTATGCTGGACCACTAACATCTCGTACATGTTTAGCTATCGTCCTACAGTTTCAGTCTGTCCTATATTTACAGGTTACACTTTATGGACCTGTAGGTCATCTTATCTTTACAGTTAGCTCCATGTTTACAGAAGTAGTAGTATATACTGAGCGCAAGTAGAAACTTTACACTGCGTAAATTTGACCGCACCAATTAAATACAGGGTGCATGACTATAAAACTGCTATGTAAGGATGTCGATATCATTTGAGAAGCAATACAGATTGACACAAGTCGATGTGGGGATCAATTTATTGCGTATTACCGCTTGATGTCATGTGACCCCCCAAAAACGATTTTCACACGATCAGATCGCGTGTGACCGCCTCGCGCAGCCACCACAGCCGCACAACGTCTTCTCATCGACCGAAGAACTCCTCTGAAAATCCGTACCGGAAGTCGTCGACATTGGTTGATCAGTGCCTGCCCAAGAGCTTGAAGGGTCTGCGGTGGGTTGATCTGCTGTCTCGGTCGTCTTCCCAATTCATCCCAAATATGTTCGATGGGATTCAGGACTGGTGAACGGGACGGGCAATCCATGACGTTGATACCGGCGTTTCGCAAGAAATTGTGCGTCAAGAACGCTGTATGGGGTGTAGCGTTGTCTTGTTGTCTTGTTGAAATGTCAATCCTGGACCGTGTTGTTGCATGAACGGCAGCAGTTCCGGTGTTAGCAAAATTATTGGTTTTAAGGGTTTGTAAAGTTTTGTATTGAGACAACGTATTCCAGCGTCTGTGATTCCATCTCACTTGTCTTAACTTTGTTACTGAAAATGTTCACGAACTGCGAAGAAAAATCTCACATATGAACAACAAATCGGATGTTTATTGCGCGAACCGTGCACGAGAAAATAAACCGAACCAAAATGATAACGGCCACGTGGTATACCAACGTCTGACATTGAAATGGAAATATCCCAGTTGCTTGAAATAATTTTGAAGTTAGTATTTGATGTGAGAGACCTGATGTCTGAATGGTCAACAATATCCCGATTAAAAATAGATTAGACCTTGTCTGCTCAACGGTTTTTTCTCAAACGCGCGTGCGTTTTTAAGAAATACGAAAAATGCATTTTGTGGTATTACAAAAACCAGGATTACCAAAAAAACACTTCAGGTGAATGGAAATGTATATTCTAAATAATAAACGGTAAGTAAAGTGCAATTATATTTGTGAAAAAATGGGTTTAATTGCGAAAAACAACGCCGTAATGGTTAACAACTAGCCGTAACTAGGGTGTGTCCCTTTAAGAAAGAAATATTCCATTTAGTTTAGTTTAGTTCTATTTTTTCTTTTAGAAGACTTAAAAAAATAATCAATGTTTAACAACACCTCAGTAGAAGACTTAAAATGCTGTAGCAGAAATTCTAAATACACCCGAACCCCCCCCCCCCCCCCCACACACACACACACACATGTGATAGACGTATTGATGGTACAAGATACAGCGAACCGACATTGAGCTCAGCTTGTAATCAACAGGATACAAATCCACACAGAATGCCAGTACTTGGAGGTAAGATTGGTACTCAGCATGTGTCTGTTTTGAGGGACACTGGTTGCAGTGGAGTTGTCATTAGGAAGAGTTTAGTACCTGATGACCAGTTTAGCGGTAAGATTCAAATTTGTCTTTTAGCGGATGGTACAGAAGTAGAAGCTCCTATAGCAGAGTTGTCTATTGACACACCTTTTTTCACTGGTAAAGTACAGGCTTGGTGTATGAACAATCCAGTATTTGATGTAATACTAGGTAACATTTCAGGAGTAAGACCACCAGATGATCCTGATCCTAACTGGGAAGCTCGTATACAGGCTGTTCAAACGAGGGCGCAAATGGTGAAAGAAGCTAAGCCGTATCAGAAATTAAGAGTTCCAGAAGCTTTACAGATTGAAGCAACTCCTGCAGAAATACAGCAAGCCCAACAAGAGGATCAAAGTTTAAGGAAATGCAGGGAATTTGTACAGGCAGGAGCAGAAAAAATAACCAAAGGTGGAGGTAAAGTGTCTTTTTACAACACGGAAGGGAATGTTGTATAGGGTATTTCAAGCACCAAAGAGAACTGGAGGACAAAGGTCTACCCAATTAGTCGTTCCTAAGTAGCTAAGGAATACAGTTCTGGGGATAGCACATGAATCACTGATGGCAGGTCATTTTTCTACACAGAAAACAAAGGAGCGTGTATTGGCAGAATTTTGGTGGCCAGGTATTCAGTCAGAGATAGCTCGTTTTTGTCGTTCATGTGATATTTGCCAGAGGACAGTTCCAAAAGGTAAGATAATAAGAGCACCTTTAGGAGATATGCCACTCATAGAAATACCTTTTCAACGAATTGCAGTGGACCTGGTCGGTCCATTAGAACCTTAACCCCTTGTTTTGTACCATATTTACTCCTGGTGCACAACAACACAAATTACGCTTAACCCTCTAATACGGTCAGTTACACAACCGAAAACATACACTATACACACACCCAAGTACCCTATAACAAAGTAAAACTGATTATAGCACCTGATTATGCACTAATATACTACACCACTTACATGTATATCTAAATACAAACAAATAAACAACCCTATTAATAATCACCACAAACCAATTACAATTAACTAAATTGCCCTGTATTTGAGTCTTGGGGAAAAATATAGTCAAACTATCTGTCCAAAAGACTAAACCACATACCTCCTAAGAGCCATTTCCCAGTCAACTTGCCTGCTGGAAACCTTCTTGCCAAATGCCCTGATGAACAGACAGGTGACATTTACCTTTCCCACAGCCTGCATGCTTTTTACCTGCAGCTTAATTTCCCACTGAAGAAACTCAATATACTGCTCATAAAAAGTTATGACAACGTTTTTACAATTTACCCAGTATGCTCATGCTCTACCAGATATGGACAAAATATTGGGCATTTATTATATAAACCCCCTCCAACATCATAAAATACATGAAACTAATCTTTTCTGTGACACATCCCCCGTGCCATCACACTTTTAAATACACTCCGCGGACTCTGGCTTTTGAAATTTTGTGGGCAAGAAAAAGAATCAATCGCCGTTTTAGGGTATAGATATAAACTAATTCCAACCTCGGCTCTTAACAAAAAAACCTAAATGTCCCATGTGATGTAAGGGGCGAGGCGTAGCCCAGTGGCAAACCGCTCGCTTTATGTGCGGTCGGTTTGGAATCGATCTGTCAGTGGGCCCATGGGGCTATTTCTCAATACAGCCATTGCACCACGACTGGTATATCAAAGGCCGTGGTATGTGCCATCCTGTCTATGGGATGGTGCATATAAAAGATCCCTTGCTGCTAATCGAAAAGAGTAGCCCATGAAGTGGCGACAGCGGGTTTCCTCCTTCAATATCTGTGGTCCTTAACCATATGTCCGACGCCATATAACGGTAAATAATACGTCGTTAAATAAAACATTTCCTTCTTCCCATGTGTTGTAAATGTCTTGTTGACCATCTCGACGGTGATATATTCTGTTTATCACACAATATTAGTTTGTGTTATACATTAACATGGCTCAGTTCTTATGTTACAGGACAAGGACTGGTGTTTTGGTGAAGAATTTCGAACTCTGTGTCGCGGAAGCTGGGAGAAGGTTTACCTCAAGTTTGACAGACCACCTGGCGCCACCTCTCCTAACGAGTCCCTGATTTCAACCACTAAAACGTTTCCCTTCGAGGAGCAGGCTCCTCGTAGGACGACCAGTCCACAGTGTACGCATTCAGATGCTGGTTCCACAGCATTTGACCTAGATTTCTCCATTTTTAAAGGTGATCACTTCGTGCCAATGTCGGATCCTAGTGTCAATGACGGTAGATCCGCCTTGTGCGTTACCGTGGAGATGGGAATCTCTTCAAACGTCGAGGCGCTTCTTGCAGCAGGATATGACGTCAACACGAGTAAAGACATCGATGGCAGCGCGCCAATCCACCTCGCTGTCAGTCACCGCCTGTATGACATCATTAAAGTCTTGTTGCGTCATAGATGTGCCCTAGACGTGTATAACGGGTCTGGTTACACGCCGCTTCATACCGCGATACTAAATCGCGACGAACACGCGCTCCGCCTCATGTGTTCCTATCTGCGCTCCCGACTTCCGATAAGGGAGGGAATCACCGGTGACTTCCGGTGTTCGGACATAGACCTGAGAGCCTCGTTCTCGGGCGAGACGTGTCTGCACATCGCGGTGGAGCAGAACTCGTGCGAGATCGTCAAGATCCTCACGGACGAAGGCGCCTCGGTCGAGATGGTCAACTACTTCAGCCAGACGCCGCTCGTGCTGGCGTGCCGCTACAACTACATCGCCATAGCCGACGTCCTGCTCGGCGCCGGAGCCAACCCGAACACAACGGGCAGCTTCGGAAACCAGCGAAACACGCCGCTGGCCCTGGCCGCCAAATACAACTATCTTCAGTTAGCGAGACTATTGGTCCAGTACGGTGCTGACGTCAATCTGGGCGACGACAGCGGGCCGTGTCCTCTGTTTACGTCTTTGCTGTGCGCGTCGGAAGACGTCACAACATTCCTGTTGACGGAGTGTCTCGGGCGAGGTCTTGACGTCACGCTGTCGAAGATGAACGGCGAGACGTTATTGCACGCACTTCTGACGTATAAAGGAGAGATGAGGATCGAGTTCGCCAAAGTGCTCGTGCAAAATGGCTGCTCCGTGAACCAAGCCAACCGCGCCAAACAGTTCCCGCTGCACGAGACGGTAGCCAGACGAGATTATGCCATGACGTCTGCGCTGCTGGATTTAGGCGCGGATATGGGGGTGTTCGATAGGTGGGGTCAGAACGCTCTGCACATCAGTGTCGCTCTTGGATTGAAGAAAATAACCAAGTTACTTCTTGCGGCGGGCGCCGACATTAATTCCGTGACGTCATCGGGAAGAAGTGTTCTATATATAGCTCTCGATCAAGGTTACTTAGACATCGCCAGGTTCCTCGTCGCGCATGGATTCAATCTTAGAAAAGAACTCTACCTGATACATGACAGCGGTGAGGACGTCAGACGACGGAAGTTACCGCTCATGCTGTCGTCCAATACCGAGTTGATGGAGTATCTACAACAGCACGCGCTTTCTCCCGCCACGCTGTTCGTTATTTCAATGACAACAGTCAGACGACTCCTTCTGTTGGGGAATTCCTCCCTAGAGAGTGCGCTCCAGTTACCCATCCCTCAGTTTCTACGACATTTTATATGTTACGACACTTTACTATGAAATCCATGCTAGTAATTTACTTTTTCAGAGGAATGAGATTTTAAATGTTATAACAATTTATAAATGCTATGAGATCCTTGTTTGTAAAATTAGGGGTCTATGTTAATTATCAACATGTTCAGGAGATACAAACTGTACTCCTTTTTTTCTGGTATTCACCTTCTTCCTCCTATAATAAGGATTTTGGTTGTAGGTTTGTTTGGGGTTTGGGGTGGTTTTTTGTTGTGTTTTGGGTTGTTTCATTGTTATATTTTTGTTTGTTTTGTTGGAATTTTTTGGGGAGGGTTGTTGTTTGTTTGGAGGGATTGTTGTTGTTTTTTATTGTGGTTAGGAGGTGTGGATTTTTTTGTAGGGAGGGGGGCTCTTTTAAGTGCGCCGCCCACCCCTCCACTAGCGTGCAGTTTGTACGCTTCTGAAAACGTTGATAATTTTGACGGTTCCATACAAGTATTACTATCAGCAGTGCTATTATTAATAAATGATATTACATAACAGTATATAAACAGATAGTTTATGTTACAACACTTTATTATTAAACCAGTGTCCCTTATTGTGTGGCATAGTTTGAACACATAGACGTATGAAGATGCCATCAACTTGAGGGGTCATGAATTTACTAATTCGCCTTTCAACTCATATTTCTGGGGTAACAGCCAACCCCCACCTCTTCCAGCGGCTATGTGAATGCTTTATCTAAGTGGAGGGTTGTTTGGGGGATTGGGGTTGAGTTGTAGGGGGTGGGGTGTTGGGGGTTCTTTGTTGTTTTTGTTTTGTAGAGGGGCTCTTTTAAGTGCGCCTCCCACCCCTCCACTAGCGTGCAGTTTGTACGCTTCTGAAAACGTTGATAATTTTGACGGATCCATAACAAGTACCGGTAATACTATCGGAGGAGCTGGATTTTACATGTTACGTCAGTTCATTGTTAATTGGTGTTACGCGTGTAGTTTGAACCAAAGAAAAACAAAAGAAAGAAGTGTTTTATTTAACGACACACTTAACACATTTTATTTACTGTTATATGGCGTCAGACATATGGTTAAGGACCACACAGATTTTGAGAGGAAACCCGCTGTCGCCACTACATGGACTACTCTTCCGATTGGCAGCAAGGGATCTTTTATTTGCGCTTCCCACAGGCTGGATAGCACAAACCATGGCCTTTGTTGAACCAGTTATGGATCACTGGTCGGTGCAAGTGGTTTACACCTACCCATTGAGCCTTGCGGAGTACTCACTCGGTTTGGAGTCGGTATCTCGATTAAAAATCCCATGCCTCGACTGGGATCCGAACCCAGTACCTACCAGCCTGTAGACCGATGGCCTGCCACGACGCCACCGAGGCCGGTAGTTTGAACCATTGATGTCAGCAACTGGAAACATCAGTAGTTCACTAATTCAGCTTTTATTCCATTGACTAAATTCGGCTTTTAATCCATTGACTAGTGTAATAATAACGTACTGAACCACCCCCTCCCCAACGCAGTTCAATTATTAATAACTAATATTACTTAAAGCGGCAGTATCCGGAATATTTTTATTATTTAAGCATATAGAACAGAAAATCCAATTACGTTTGGTGCATATATGACGCCGCACTCCGTTGGCATACGCGTTACATGTAAGGAGGTGTTACTAATTACGTAACACTCTAGGGGTAGAGGAACTTTATATGGGGCCATGCTCCCCCAAAAAATACATTTCAATTTTGTTTAAGCTTGGGCAAGTAAGGGTTTCGACCTCCAATACCCTCCCCCTGCACATGCACCCGATTCATCTCTAAGATTATATGTCAAAATTACCAAATGTTAGACATCCAACAGCAGATAGAAGGAAGGATAGGATATGTTTTATTTAACGACGCACTCGACACATTTTATTTACGGTTGTATGGGGTCGGATGATTATTAAATCAATATGCTTTATCTTTGATGTCGTTAAACAACCCATTCCCCTAACTTTACCCTTTCGAAACGAAATAATATTTATTTGAATTTCTCGATTTTAACACGTAAAATTAAGAAGTGAAAACGTTCATTGTCTACTTTAGTATATTTTATTTTAAAAATATATACATGATTAATATGTTACTAGTATACAAACTAAACTTTGAAAGTTCTACTAACACTTTATAAAATATCAATTCTGAAATAGGAAGGTACGACTGTTGATAATACGTTGTCAAGATCAAACCGGTTTTAACTAAAGACTCGTACAGTGCAAGATTTATCTTTTATTTTTTTGAGACGAACCCTACAATTTGATATCGGTAAACGGACGTGTTAACTGAAACTGACAACAGGCTGTCGTTTGTGCTTTGCCGAGCTATGGCGGCACAGGCGACAAATCAAGCGTATATGTTTGACGATATACGTTCATAGCGAACACACAACTTTTTTAAAAGTGCATTTGAGCTTGTATTTCGCATTTGTACATGATGTTGTAATATGGTAACCAGAAAATGTAACTTTAACAGTATATAAACAGATAGTTTATGTTACAACACTTCATTATTAACCAGTGTCTCTTGTTGTCTGGCGTAGTTTGAACCCATTATGAAGATGCCATCAACTTGAGGGGTCATGAATTTACTAATTCGCCTTTCAACTGGGAGGGATGCGTAATACTCATAGTTATGAGGTAACAGCCAACCCCCACCCATTCCAGCGGCTATATGAATGATTTACCTAAGTGGTGTTAAGTGTGCTACTCAACTTTCTAGGGATATACCAACTGTATGTCATGATAAACAATTTGTACACCTCATACATGTGATAATGAAATTCTGATGCCCATGCATTACCACATTAACGACTGACTATAATTAGATATGTCATCCATCGAAGACCATCAATGCAGTTGCTTTAAAGGGACATTCCTGTGTTTGCTGCATTGTAAGATGTTACCGACTAATAAAATAGTTCTACGATTTAACTTACATATTAAATATATTTTCTTGTTTAGAATATTCAATGTGATTCTGGTCGTCTTAATATTTGTAAGAAGCCCAAACTGAATTCTGTACGAAAAGAAATATTTAGAAAAATAAAATGAAATTTAACCTAGTACAAATATTAGAACGATCAGAAACACGTTTAATATACAGCCACCAATATTTTATACAGAAAAATATATTTGATACGTAATTAAAATCGTTAAAAGTCGTTAGTCGATAACATCTTAAAAAAGTGCAGCAAACTCAGGAATGTCCCTTTAATTGACAACTGGTTTTTTGTTTTGTTGTTGAAAGTATTAACTAGTGCCGCGTATTCTGTGGTATAATTTGGACCAGCATGTTTAGTTAATATAAATTCGATATAAATACAGTAGAAATTTACACAGTCTTGCAACCACTTAAAGGTGCTATATCAGAAGTTATATGTGAGCATCTGTTTGTGATAAAGATTCTTCAATAAAAATTTATTTTTTACTAGTAGATAAAATCATTTCCTATAATCATTTATGGGCATACAATTAAAGGTGTAGTCTGTAAGTGTTAAAGCAAACTTTAATAAAAACATGATTTGCAATAGCTGTCATTATGCAACTTTGAGATGGCACCTTTAATACCGGAAACTAGATCACAAATTCAAAATGGTTCTTGACAGTTTTGCTCAAAAGTTACTTATAAATGTCTACAAATATTTAGTTTTGGAGAGGAATAGGGGTAAACCATTATCTAAAATGGTCCCTCACATATTGTAACAGCAATGAAATTGACATATGTTGACCAAACTTTCTTATAGTCTGTTCCATTAAAGTGCACAAATCACCTGTTTACTGACAAATTTATTTTAATTTCAAGAGTAAACACCACCTTGTACATCAATGAGAGCCAAAACATGTAAATGCTAAATTAGGTAGACTATCATTAAATAGATTAGTACAAAATATTTACTTGTCTGTTTAATATGTAAGACATAATCGACGAAAATCATTTTTATTCTATTTCCTACATTACTATAGTATACCACGAATTAAAGTAAAAACTGAGTGCTACAAACATTAGTATACGACCGCAAACACATTCGATATACAGACACTGGTATTCTATACAAGAGAATGTATTTAGTCTGAAATAGTAGTCGCCAACAAGACTGTTATCGCAAACATCGTACAATGGTTGCAAACTCAGGACAGTCCCTTTAACTAGTGTCTGTTTATTGTGTGGTATAATTTCAACGATACTCCCCAAAGTCGTGGAGTTACGACTTGCTGTGTAATATGGTGTTGATTTACAAAACATGTTTCTTACAACAGATTGTTAAAGGGCCAATCTCAATTTTACATAATGATAAAATGTTTATGTTATTATTCTTGTGAAATGTAAAAATTATTATATCTTAATTGTATGCCTACAAATATTACATGTAAATAATTTTCTAATATATTTTAATCTATATTATTTCAAAATCCAAAATGGGTAATATTGTACAGAACTAGCTACTCTATTTCAATGGTAGTCCCAGTACTCTGACGATAAGAGAGCTCGACGGACATTTGGAGTTATTAACACTCTCTCCAAATGTCCGTTTAAGTCTCTTACCGTCAGTTAAAAAGTTTGTTTTGTTTGACGACACCACTAGAGCACACTGATCGGCTATTGGATGTCAAACATATGGGATGAAACCCAGTTTTTCCATTAGACCAAGACCAAATTGTTTAACGTGCACATTCAGAGCAAGCTGTTGTAGCGCATGCCTGTCCTGGGCACAAGTGCCGGCCTCGACCTGCTTCTCCGTCCAGGACTTTCTCCATTAGTAGAAAGGGATCTTTTATATGCACCATCCCACAGACAGGATAGCACATACCACGGCCTTTGATATACCAGTCATGGTGCACTGGCTGATATGAGAAATAGCCCAATGGGCCCACCGACGGGGATCGATCCCAAATCAAGCAAGCGCTTTACCACTGGGCTATGTCCCGCCCCCTCTTATCTTACCGCCAGAGTACTCGGACTATTTCAGTGGAAACGCGAGAAATATTCTCCATGTCCTTTATATATTTCACCAAGGATTTTGTATATTTGCGACCTCTCTCACTCCACCCCTCTCCCATCCCCATAACGTCCCATACAAGAACAATCGTGCCTTAACCTTTTTTGGATATAGGAACCTAAATAAAGTGTTCCTGGATATAGGAACCTAAATAAAGTGTTCCTAAGTCATAAACAAGCAATTCAGGGAGAATAAATATTTACGGCACGTGTGTAAGAAGCTTACAGAGTTGTTTCCCATGCTTTATTTCTCCGTTCTGACATGTAACCGGCCTCGGTGGTGTCGTGGTTACGCCATCGGACACAAGGTTGGTAGGTGCATGGTTCGCAGCCCGGTACCGGCTCCCATAGGTACAGGGTTCGCAGCCCGGTACCGGCTCCCACCCAGAGCGAGTTTTTACGACTCAGTGGGTACATCCTCTCCACCCTCACTAACCACTAACAACTAACCCACTGTTCTGGACAGACCGACCAAATAGCTGAGGTGTGTGTCCAGGACAGCGTGCTTGAACCTTAATGGGATATAAGCACGAAAATAAGTTGAAATGAAATGAAATATGACAGGTATGATTAATTGTATATTTAGTTATTTAATAATTTATTGGTCGGCTCTTTCAGTGTTCTATACAGTCACTGTCCGGATCCCCCCCCCCCCCCCCCCCCCCCTCAAATTTGAGAAGTGCCCCTTTTATTTAGGTTTTTTACAAATTTATTTATTCTGTCAATGTATAGAACACTGTAGAATACGTCTGCCAGCGTCCCTGTTGTAGCACTATTATATTATGGTCCATGTGAACCGTGTGTAATTTTTCAATAGTGCCTTTTCATAATGTTATGGTGCTCTTTTTGTCTTGGACCCCCCACCCCCCCCCCCACCCCCATCAGAAAAGCTGGATCCGCCCCAGCACTGGGTGTATGATGGGCTTTCATTATGCGTCTTATACAGGTCCCACGTAACCCATGTGTCGGAACAGTTCTGGTAACATTTGATTTTGAGCAATCCGTTACTAGCATTCAAATGAATCCGATATCCCTCACTGGGCTACTTCTCGTTCCAGCCAGCGCTCCACAACTGGTGAAACAAAGGTCGTGGTATTTATTATCATGTTAGTGGGATGTTGCATATAAAAGATCCCTTGCTGCTAATTAATCGAAATGAGTAGCCCATGGAATGGCGGAAGTGGCTTTGTTTCCTAATTATCTGTGTGGTGTTTAATCATATGCCCGAGACCATAAAACCGTAATTGAAATGTTTAAAGTTTATTTTGTTTAACGACACCACTTGAGCACATTGCTTTATTTATCTTCGGCTATTGGATGTCAAACAATTGATCATTGTTGACGTATTGTCTTAAAGAGGAAACCCGCTATAGTTTTCCATTAGTAGCAAGGAATCTTTTATATGCACCATCCCTTAGACAGGATAGCACATACCACGGCCTTTGATATACCAGTCGTGATGCACTGGCTGGAACGAGAAATAGCCCAATGGGACCACCGACGGGGATCGATCCTAGACCGACCACGCATCAAACGAACACTTTACTCACTGGGCTACAGCCCGCGCCCTGGTGTAACAAAAGTCGTGGTTTGTATTATATCTGTGAGATGTTGCATAATATAAAAGATCTCGTGCTGCTATTTAAAAACAGTAGCCCATGGAATGGCGGAAGTGGCTTTCTTCCCTGATTATAGCGGTGGTCTTTAATCATATGTCCGACGCTATAAAACCGTAAATAAAATGTTGAGTGCGTCGTTAAATAATGCATCTCTTTCTCATATGATGTCCTAACTTAAATACGCGAACGATAAATAGGTTACGAAAGAAAAAAAAATGTTTTATTTAACGACGCACTCAACACATTTTATGGTGAAGGACCACACAGATATTGTTGAGGAAACCCGCTGTCGCCACTTCATGGGCTACTCTTTTCGATTAGCAGCAAGGGATCTTTTATATGCACCAATAGACAGGATAGCACATACCATGGCCTTTGATGTACCAGTCGTGGTGCACTGGCTGGAGCGAGAAATACCCCAATGGGCCCACTGACGGGAATCGATTCCAAACAGACCGCGCATCAAGCGAGCGCTTTACCACTGGGCTATGTCCCGCCCCAGGTTGCGTAAAACGAGCGAAACGACCATACGAAGAATTTCCATAAGCATCCTCTCTGGTATTGTGTATGGCGATAATTGTCATAGAATTGTTATAAGAACTGTTTTCAATCGTGGATCCGTGTGTGGGGTATAAACCTATAATAAAATGTTGTTGTGCCCCATTTCTCGTACAGTGGTTTATTTACTGGAATCCTGTTTAGTGAGTGAATATATGTTTTTAAGATATAAATCTCAAGGTCTAATTGGTTTTTTATTCCAAATTTCATATTCGTGGAATTTCCGATTTGATTTTGAATAAAAAAAACAAAAACAAAAAACATTGTCGGATAATTAAAAAATAATAATTAAAAAAATTAAAATTAAAAATCGTTGAGAGTTGTCTTGTTTTACAAGTTCTGATATAATTAGATCACAAAGAAAGGCTATCTGGTGCAGAGTTTATGGTACCCAGGCTTTAAACGCTGGTGTGCACTAGGTTCGTATATCTGTACTGGGTCTAAAGGCGAAGCCACACGATACGAGTTTTGAGCGTTGGTTTGCACTAGGTTCGTATATCTGTACTGGGTCTAAAGGCGAAGCCACACGATACGAGTGCCTAGTACGAGAACAGCCACGAAGGAAGGAAGGAAATATTTTATTTAACGACGCACTCAACATATTTTATTTACGGTTATATGGCGTCGGACATATGGTTAAGGAACACACATATATTGAGGGAAGGAAGGAAGAAAATGTTTTATTTAACGACGCACTCAACACCTTTTATTTACGGTTATACCACGGCCTTTGATATACCGACGAGGATCGATCCCAGACCGACCGCGCATCGAGCGAACGCTTTACCACTGGGCTGTGTCCCGACCGAGAATAGCCACGAGAACAGCCCACTGTAACAAATTCTGCAAACTACCAGTAATTTGTACCAGAATTGCCGATTGTAACAACACAACATTACGGTTTTATCGGCTGCTGAATGAATGAATGAATGTTTAACGACACCCCAGCACAAAAATACACATCGGCTGTTGGGTGTTCATCGGTTGCTATGCAATCGGCTATTCTCGTATGAGACAATCGTATCGTGTGGCGTTACCTTAACCGCGGTTTCGTCCTATTTATTAAAAGGTGTATTTTTAAAATATCCTTTGCTGCCTTGTGGCAGGCCGGCTTCGGTAATGTAGAGCTTAAATCATCGGCGTTAAGGATGATAGGTACCGGGTTCGCATCTTGGTAACGGCTCTCATATAGAACGAGTTATAAGGCGACTCCACACGATAATAGCAAAATACGAGAATAGCAGATTGCTTATAGCAGTCGATGAAATCGTAATGGTGTCTTGTCAATCGCTATTCTCGTAGGAGGCACTCGTATCGTGTGAAGTCGCCTTTAACCGATCAAACGTAGAGAGGTATTTCCACTACACTGACTACTGTTTTAGTAACCACTAGCAGCTAAGCATTAGCCTTTTTCTTGGACAGAGGGGCGGGACGTAACCCAGTGGTAAAGTGTTCCCTTGCTATTGCAAAATTGTACCTCGTTTGTTCTCTAATAAGATTATAAAAAAAAATGTTTATTTAACGACGCACTCAACTTATTTTGACCGGTGTAGGAGGCTCAAATCACTCCCCTCAGGCTCAAATCACTCCCCCCTTGCAGGCTCAAATCACTCCCCAGACTCAAATCACCCCCCCCCCCCCCCCCCCCCCCCCCAGTATATTAATGCAGAACGATTTATCTCCATGTGTAAGATGTAATATAGAGCATGTGATGCAGTTTGGGCCACAGACATTGAGATTGTTGTCGTGGCTGCCATGTTAAATATACCAGTAGTCATACACACGGAAGATCGCCAAGGCCAGCGATGCTGGATGCGGTACGAACCCTTGTGCGTTGTACTACCCCTCATGGACTCTAACTGTATGATATACCTCACAAATTATAATGAACACTTTAATCGTGTAATGTAGTCATATATGAATCTGAAATGTATGCTTTCTGACATGTTGACCTCACAAGTTAGTCTGTGTTAAGGCTAAAGTTAGTCTGTGTTATGGAAAATCTGCTCTCGTGAACCGACTTACATCCATGAGGACATACTATAAAGCAAGTCGATTCAGACGTCATTCCTTATATTGACAGTCACACGTAACAACACAAACTGTTTTTCACCAAGTTTAATCATCTGCAAAAAAACTATTCTCGGAAGATAACTATGACAACGTAGAAATTGAGTTACAATGTAAACAATAAAAATGTCCTTCTTTGCTTATTATAAGTAACAGCTGGTATTTAATTGACAAAGTTTAACTAGTATTTATTTTGTTTACCTGAAACTGCTTACATTTGTCTAAGCGATGTACTCAAATATGCAGTTACTTATTCCTAATAACTCACTAGTTACCACTAATTTAAGAATTGAAGACGCTACTATTAGAAGGACGTGTATTAAATAGTTATACTTGTAATTTAGATAGGGGAGTGATTTGAGCCTGGATGGGGAGTGAAATGAGCCTAGAAGATCATAAAAATATTAAAAGATAATTAGTCTTTAAAACAATACTATCCCTTTCATCCACAGCAGGCATGCAATCAGTAAAATAGTTATCAAATAATACAAATAAAATGTCATAATGCAAGTGTATTCCTTTCCTGTATTCATTAATTGCAATGCCGATGTCATTCTAGATAATAGTGCACTTACTTTAAATTAAATGGCCGTGTATTAAATAGCTATACTCGTAATTTAGAGAGGGGAGTGGTTTGAGCCTGGAGGGGAGTGATTTGAGCCTGAGGGGAGTGAAATGAGCCTGGGCAGGGGAGTGATCTGAGCCTAGGCTTTAATCACTCTAGAGTGAAATCTGAGGGGAGTGGTTTGAGCCTGCTACACCGGCCTCGGTGGCGTCGTGGTTAGGCCATCGGTCTACAGGCTGGTAGGTACTGGGTTCGGATCCCAGTCGAGGCATGGGATTTTTAATCCAGATACCAACTCCAAACTCTGAGTGAGTGCTCCGAAAGGCTCAATGGGTAGGTGTAAACCACTTGCACCGACCAGTGATCCATAACTGGTTCAACAAAGGCCATGGTTTGTGCTATCCTGCCTGTGGGAAGCGCAAATAAAAGATCCCTTGCTGCTAATCGGAAGAGTAGCCCATGTACTGGCGACAGCGGGTTTCCTCTCAAAATCTGTGTGGTCTTTAACCATATGTCTGACGCCATATAACCGTAAATAAAATGTGTTGAGTGCGTCATTAAATAAAACATTTTTTTCTTTCTTTCTTTCAACACATTTTATTTACAGTTATATGGCGTCAGACACATGGTTAAGGACCACACAGATATTGATAGAGGAAACCCTCTGTCGCCACTTCATAGGCTACTCTTTTCGAATGGCAGCAAGGGATCTTTTATATGCACCATCCCATAGACAGGCTTGAACGAGAAATAGCCCAGTGAGCCCACCGACGGGGGTCGATCCCAGACCGACCGCGCATCGAGCGAGCGCTCTACCACTGGACTACGTCCCGCTCCTCTAAGACTATATGTCACAATGACAAACTAGTTTACATGCAATAGGCAGTTATTAATAAATCAATGTGTTCTAGTTATGTCATTAAACAAAATAAACTTTAACTCTACTGAAGATATAGCTGATGTGTGTGTGATTTGGTAAAGTAATTAATTCTGTCTTTGTATAAGGTGAGAAGTCTTGTTTATCAACGCCATCCAGCTACATTACAGGGGCTTGCAGGGCTGAGCCGGTGTAAGGATCCGCGGGGCCTGTAGCACAAACAACAGCGGGGTCTCCTTCCCAGGATATATATTTTGCAACCCTTTCGGGGAGAGGAGAAAAATGACCTGGGGAAAATAAATGTACACATTACCGCGGGAATCCCTAAAGCGCGGGGCCGTAGCACGTGCTACATGTGCTACTAGGGTAAACCGGCTCTGGTGCAGGGGGGTTCGGGGGTCGAATTGTCAATTGCTACAAGCGAAATTTCTTATTTTTTGTTTTTAAATATATTATTTGGGGAGCATGACTCCAATCACCCTAGAAGCCTCTCTCATCGGTTTAGACCCCCACCCTGCATAATTTCTACAAAAGAGGGTGTGTCGCACATACCCACCCCCATCAAAACATTCTAGATCGCGCCTGGCTACTTTGGATCCTCATTATCAAAGGTCACGGTGACCCTAGCTCATGATGAAGACAAATTGAATCCGAAACCGAAACATCTGACAATCTGAAACGTTTATTATCTCGTAAAAAAGAAAGGACAAAATAAAAACATGACACGGTGACGATGTCGGGAGAGTCACGTGTTACACGTGTGTAACGGTGTTTCCCAGGCGATGCGACAGATCTCACGTGATGAATGGGTTCGTGGCTGACACGTCACTGACAGGCAAGTCAGGTGGGTAAAACAAAGGCGTAATAAAATAGTGAAATATATTATGCTGTGCAGTCTTCGCCATGAGAAAAATCCAGGCGAACTGAAGACCAGTCTTATGAAATAGTGCTAGTCCAGCAATCACTCTTTTTATTTCAACTACATTTATTATACAACTGTATTTAATCTTTAATTTATTTTCGGGCTTACACCTAATTAATGTGTATGCACGCTGTCCTGGGCACACACCAAAGCTACCCGGACTGTCTGTATAAGACACAGGTTAGCGGTTAGTGAGTTTAAAGTTTGTTTTGTTTAACGACACCACTAGAGCACATGATGAGCAATTCCAAGGCAAACTGAAGACCAATCTCATCACTCACTATTTCAACTATTTAATTTTCACCAATTAATTTCAGTTTATCATTGTGTTTATACCTAATTAAGATTCAAGCACGCTGTGCTGGATATATGTGTCAGCTACTTTTGCTGTCCCTCTACGAGTGGGGTTAACGGTCAGTGCTTAGTGGGAGTTAAACGTTTGTTTTGTTTAACTAAACCACTAGTGCACGTGATGAGCAAAAGACCACTCACATTAATTTCAAGTTATATTCGTGTTTATACCTAATTAAGGTTAAAGTACAGTTTCCTGGGCATACTCCTCAGCCTACCGACGGGGATCGATCCTAGACAGACGGCGCATCCTGCGAAAGCTTTACCACTGGGCTACGTCCCGTCTACGTAAACGTTGTGACTCAGTCAGGTGTGTCCGTGTTCAGTCACTTATGTAACTTATATTTAGTTCCGTGTTCTACCAGCATCCAAACCCGTTCTGTATGTCTCTTTAATTCAATTTTGTTCTCTCTCTTTTTTTTTTCTCTTTTTCTTTCATTTGCACCTTTTTCATTGTTATTTATTTTTTTCTCCTGTTTCATTATTCGGTTGTTAAAGTTGTTTGTTGTTGTTGTTTGTTGTTGTTGTTGGGGTTTTTTGTGGGGAGGGGGTAAACCCCTTTTTGACATTGACGAATGTCATTATTATATTAAGTCCAAGTACATTATGCACATGCATCAGTCCTCCACAAAATGAGCAAGTTTACCACACGCATACAACAACTAACAACACACAATGTATTTATATGCACACATGTATTTATATGTACACATGTATATATATATATATATATATATATATATATATATATATATATATATATATATATATATATATATTCACATCTTATACATACTATATATCTCAAGTTTGTAGGTTAGTCTTTAACAAATGTATATGACCCTACTAAAAACACTATAACATTTGGTAATACACGAATGTTTTTTACCGTACTAAAACATTCCATGGCATTGAGCAATTCACACATGTTTTTGACGCCGCTACTCCCGCCCCGCCCCCTCCCCGACAATTAGCAATTCATTAATGTTTTGGCCACGCTAAAACCACTCCATGACATTTGGCAATACACGAATGTTTCTCGCCATAATAAAACACTGAAATTTGGCAATTATCAAATGTTTTTACCATACCAAAACACTCTGACATTTGGCAATTTACGAATGTTTGTCACCATACCAAAAAACTCTGACATTTGGCAATTTACGAATGTTTGTCACCATACTAAAACACTCCCTAACATTTCTCAATTCACCAATGTTGTTGACGCTGTTAAACCACTCTCACATTTGACAATCCACGAACGTTTTTCACGAATGTCTTTCACTATACTTTAATCACCTTTCATTATACTTTTTGTAGGCTCGTCTTGCACTAAATTGAAATCGTTTTGCACTATCCTCCGATCGTCTTACACAATTCTGTGATCGTCTAGTACCATCTTGTAATCATCTTCCACTATAGTCTGATCGTCCTGCACCATCATGTGATGGTTTGTTTTACTCCGTAGACGGTATTTGATGATCTCTCAGACGTACCGTGTTCGTAATGTTAACCACTCTCGTAGAATACACAGAGGAACCTAAATAAAAACACAGCATTTATTGTAAATTAACTCTTTCTCTGCTACAATCCACGGGAATATTTTTTATTATTTTGTCTTTCAACAAATCTTTCCAATGATTATAACTGTGCGAAATAATGGTCCATTCCATGAATTTACTGTAGAATATATTTCAAAGAATAAATTTCAATTGTAATTAATTATTGACCGAATATTTCTTTACAGCCATTGGACATAAAACATAATTATAAAATAGACAAGTAATTAAAAATAAATATAAAATACAGCTTTGTAGTTAGTTTTTTTTGTTTAACGACACGACTAGAGCAGATTGATTTATTAATCATCGGCTATTGGATTTCAAACATTTGGTAATTCTGACATAGTTTAGAAAGAAAGCCCGTTAAAAAACAATTTTTATTGGAAGCTAGGGATCTTTTATATGTACCATCTCACAGACAGGGTAGCACATACCACTGCTTTGATATACCAGTCGTGGTGCACTGGCTGGAACGAGAAATAGCCCAATATTCCCACCGACCGGGATTGATCCCACACCGACCGCGCACCAGGCGAGCACTTTACGATTAGTTTTAAGGTAAATTGCTTAATCAATCAATCGGCCATTTGACTCGTGCGTACGTCCAGTGACGGTTCAAGCACGACTGTCTTGGGCACATCCTCCGAGATTCCCCGCTGGATGTGTCTTCGATGGTGATGTAATAAGGCGATAAACTGCTTACCATTGATGGACACCAGGACGGAGAGAATAATGATGGTTCCGGCTATCACCACGGCGAGAAAGGCCAGTAAGACCAAGATCCGGGTCCCTCGTTTACCTTTCGTGCAGTCTCGATCCTCTTGATAATCCTGTGGGGGTTCCGGCGGAACTCCGTTAATTGGGGAGAAGTAGACCGGGGAGTGTTGGCCCTGAAACAAATAGTAAAAGCAAACCTATAAAAGCTCACTTTTTTGCGGGGTGTGTGTGTGTGTGTTTTTGCTTGGGTTTGTTGTTGTTGTTTTTTTGTTTTTTGTTTTTTTTTATGAGGGGGGGGGGGGGGGGGGGGGCGTGTTCTTGTTGTTTGTTAGTTGTTGCTTTTCAAAATCACGCTATCGCGTTCAACATGTCAAATCTCACGTCCTGAAACATTATTTCTACATACAAAAAAAAAAAAAAAATTATATATAAGAAACGCAAAACCACATTGTCGTAACATTTGGAGAATTGATTTAATTATTGAATGGTGAGTCCGATAATTACCAAATGTTGCAGGATTGTTCACAATTCACTCTAGTCCATTGTGAGTAAGTGATAGGACACACCACCAAGGTCAAGGTCATCTGGAGTCAATACCGGGTGTGGACCTCCGCGTGTGTTGACAACTGCCTGGCACCGCCTGCCCATTGAAGCAACCAGAGTACGGATGACGTCCCGGGGGATGGTGGCCCACTCGGCCTGCAAGGCTGCTGCCAGCTCGGGCAGGGTCTGGGGCTGTGGTTGTCGCTGTCGGAGGCGTCGGTCCAACTCGTCCCATAGATGCTCAATTGGGTTCAAATCCGGTGATATCGATGGCCAAGGAAGGACATTAATGTTGTTGTTCTGTAGGAAAGCCGTCGTGAGACGTGCTGTGTGAGGCCTGGCGTTGTCATGTTGGAACACTGCGTTGGCGTTGGCCATAACTGGAACGATGTGTGGCCGGAGGATCTGGTCAATGTAGCCCTGTGCATTCAGGTTGCCCTGCACGTGGACCAGGTCAGTTCTGCCAGTGTGTGAGATGGCTGCCCACACCATGACACTACCCCCGCCGAATCTGTCCACTTCCTGCACGCAGTTTGCCGCATAACGTTCACCACGACGCCTATACACGCGACATCTTCCATCATGACGTCGGAGCAGAAATCGGGACTCGTCACTGAACCACACCTGTCTCCATCGCAGTTGAGGCCATTGTCGATGAATCTGGCACCACTGCAGTCGGAGTCGACGGTGTTGTGGTGTTAAGATGACACCTCGAACTGGACGTCTGGCACGAATTTCTACCTCACGTAGGCGGTTCCGTACGGTCTGGTCGGATATCCTGCGCAAACCTGGTATTGCTGCGGCTGTGGAGGTGGCAGTAGTCAATCGTTCCCGAAGGTGGCGTACCCGGATGTAGCGGTCCTGCCCGGGGGTAGTGACCCGTGGTCGACCGGATCTAGGGAGGTCACGTGTTGATCCATGTTGCTGGTAACGGTCCCACAGTCTGGAGATGGTGCTTGGGGACACATGGAATGCCCTGGCAACGGCCGTTCTGGATTCGCCTGCGTCTAGTCGGCCGATGGCATTGTTTCTCTGCGGTTTACTGAGACGTGGCATGTCCTGGATTATCAACTGTCGGCCAGATACAGAGGCCAGGCAAGCGAACACCCTGCACTTTTATACTGTCGGTGTTCATGTTGCACGTGCAGACAACGCACGTGCAGTGGTGACATGGTTTGCACGTGGCTGCGTTTTTGCGAATATTCACATTTTGGAACTTTATTGTACAGTAGCTGCGTTTTATCGAATGTAACCGTGGGAATGTGTTTGGGACATACAATGACCTTATATTCACAAAGCATGAACCGGTAGGAAACATAAAATCGGAGTTATAACCCATTTGTACCCTTTTGCGTTTCTTTTTTTGAAGAGTGAGCATATTTTACATTATGAAATGAATGTTCATGGATAGACAACAAACTTGTCAAAAGATCTAAGGAAAGTTGATTAGAAAAATATAGTCTATCATAAATTGCATCTGTGAAACCTATTGGTAACAGAGTTCTTAACATATTCGGTATCTAGAAGTCCTGGACTCCAGCTACATGACGAACCTCACGCCTTGAATTATTTAGGGCTTTGCATTAATAAGTCTTACATATAGCCTTAAGTTAATGTTCCTTTAGTTTACAGACACCACTAGAGCACACTCGGTGGTGTCGTGGTTAAGCCATTAGACATAAGGCTGGTAGGTACAGAGTTCGCAGCCCGGTGCCGGCTCCCACCCAGAACGAGTTTTAACGACTCATTGGGTAGGTGTAAGGCCACTACACCCTCTTCTCTCTCACTAACAACTAACTCACTGTCCTGGACAGACAGCCTACCGGCCTCGGTGGCGTCGTGGTTAGGCCATCGGTCTACAGGCTGGTAGGTACTGGGTTCGGATCCCAGTCGAGGCATGGGATTTTTAATCCAGATACCGACTCCAAACCTTGAGTGAGTTCTCCGCAAGGCTCAATGGGTAGATGTAAACCACTTGCACCGACCAGTGATCCATAACTGGTTCAACAAAGGCCATGGTTTGTGCTATCCTGCCTGTGGGAAGCGCAAATAAAAGATCCCTTGCTGCCTGTCGTAAAAGAGTAGCCTATGTGGCGACAGATGGTTTCCTCTAAAAAACAGTGTCGGAATGACCATATGTTTGACGTCCAATAGCCGATGATAAGATAAAAAATCAATGTGCTCCAGTGGCGTCGTTAAATAAAACAAATTTTACTTCTTTCTTTTTTTGGACAGACAGCCCAGATAGTTGAGGTGTGTGCCCAGGACACCGTGTCTGAACCTTAACTGGATATAAGCACGAAAATAAGTTGAAATGAAAAGAGTGATGATTTTGTTATTCAAATAGATTTAGATATTGATGTCAGAAAGAACTTTAATTTAAAACGTATAGTAATTTGTTTAAAGTTAAAACATGAAACATATGGAATATTCACAAAATATTTTAAGAAATAATTTGGAATTTTCAACCAGACATAAGGTGCAATATGTGTAGACGACTGTGTATATTTAAGACTATGATAAAGGTATGGGCGACCTGAGAGGTATGGCTCGTAGGATCGAACCACCTCAGTGGAATCAAATTCTCATTCGGGGTTTTTTCCCCTATCCAACCAGTGCCCCACGACTGGTATATCAAAGACCGTCGTATATTCTGTCCTTTCTGCGGGAAAGTGTCTATTAAAGATCCCTTGTTGCTTATGAAAAAGTGTAGCGGGATTCCTTTGACTACGTTTCAGATTGTTAATATCCAAAAGCCGATGATTATTTAATTAAAGTGGTGTAATGATTTATGATCGATGTCTGTTGGTCAGCCCATTGGGCTATTTCTCGTTCTAGTCAGTGCATTACGAATGGTATATCAAAGGCCGTGGTCTGTGATATCCTGTCTGTGGGATGGCGGATATAAAAGATACCTTGTTACTAATGGGAAAATGTAGCGGGCTTCCTCTCTAAGAATATATGTAAAAATTACCAAATATTTGACATCTAATAGCCCATTATTAATATATCAATGTTATCTAATAGTGTCGTTAAACAAAACAAACGTTAGTTTTTAACTGTTTAATGTACCTTGACGACATGGGAGAAAGTGCATAGCACCTTTAACAACTTACCTGAAATGCTAAATCCATGTTATTCCCAGAGTGAACGGTTGTATTTTCGATCATAAATATCGGGAGTGTGGGCAGCATGTCGACATTTCGCCTTAATCCCTCACAATAACTTGGTCTGTGTGTGTGGTGTGTTACAAAAACCGGTTTTCTTTCTTTATGAATTCCAGCTGTCTTGAGCATGTTCTTGAGGCAACCTGCCCCGGGATAATTAAGTGTGTCCGAACATCGAGAGAAAACGTCAACCTGTCTCACACGAGGAACACCGTTCTGACAGGATGTACAAGTTCGCATGGAGGTAAGGAGATTGGTGGTAGAGCGCTAGTCTGGGGCGCTATAGGAGGAGCGGATCAAGGGGCGGGATCTCGAGTGTGTTCTCGGCGGTCTCCCTCCCCCCCCCCCCCCCCCCCCATTCCAACCAGTGTCCCGACGACTGGTACATCAAAGACCGTGGTATGTACTGTTCTGTCTGTCGACAAATGTGTATAACTGACCGCTTGCTAGTTTCCGGAATAAGGAGCGGTCTTGTGGGCCAGTGCGGCGGTAGAAGAAAAAGGAGAAGAAATCATATGCACTTCAGAGAGTTTCTTCCCTTGTCGACTGGACCACGTATTATTTACGTCTGACACGGAATAATCGCTCATTGAACAATGTGCTGGGGTAACAGTGGGGTATTGTTAAATATCAGTTTGCAAGTTTGTTGTGGGGCCAGCTCTGTGTCTAGCTCGGCGGTGTACTCTGTCTCTTTGTCTCTCCGCGCCTCTCTCTCTCTCTCTCTCTCTCTCTCTCTCTCTCTCTCTCTCTCTCTCTCCTCTCTCTCTCTCTCTCAGAGACAGAGACAGAGACAGACAGACAGACAGACAGAGAGAGAGAGAGAGAGAGAGAGAGACAGAGAAAGAGACAGAGACAGATGGTTAGAGAGAGAGGGAGGGGGACCGGCTGCCGTCACTTCAGACGGATCTCTTTCGTCTGAGCTAAATCCCAACTCTACCCACAAAAAGAGAGAGACAGAACACCATTGCAATTTGTTTTATTGGTGAGTTTCCAAGACAATTAACTAAATGGTAGAAGATGCTTCTTGATCTTGCACACGTATCTCCCTTGTGCGATTATTTTCCTCTTTTCTTCCCAGCCCTGTACGTCGCGCTTACCGACTGGCAGTTTCACATCCGGGTAGTGGCGGCAGTACAGACCAGGGCCACACCCACACGAGCCAAACATCTTAGACGCGCCTGCGCAGTTGTCATTCAGGCGTAGGTAGTTTCTACAAACACCTGAAGGTCTGGCGATACCTGCAAACGTGATGGTTATATGAATTTTATTATACTACCTCACACAACAGGTTATATGAATTTAATTATACTACCTCACACAACAGGTTATACGAATTTTATAATACTAGCTCACGATGCAGGTTATTCGAAGTTTGTTACCAGTAAGCGTATACTAGCTCGGACAAAAGGTTATACGAATTTTATCATACTATCTTGCACAGCAGGTTATACGAATTTTATTATAAGAGCTCGCATCCCCCCCCCCCCCCCCACTCACCCACCCACCGTTCAAAGGCAATTTAAATATGTATTTGAATTAATATATTCATATTTTTACCACCGACAGTTTTAATATGACTAGAAATGACTATAAACATTCTGAATTGTTTTATGACCCACCTCGGTGGATCCATTCAGCTGATTGGATTTTTTCTCGTTCCAACCAATGCACCACAACTGGACAAAGGCTGTGGTATGTGATTTCCTATCTGCGGGAAAGTGCATATAAAAGATCGCGTTCTGCATTAGAAAAACATGTAGCGGGTTCCCTCTAATAACTACGAGTCAGAATTACCAAATGTTTGACATCCAATAGCCGATGATTAATTAATCAATGTGCTCCAGTGGTGTCGTTAACCAAAACAAACTTCTTTTCTTTGTTTTATGAAAACCATTTGTATGTGTATGTGTGTGTCTCTCTCTATATATATGCATGTAAAAGATACAAAACATTAAAGATAGCAAATTTATATACAATATCTATATTGCATGTATTCAATGCTATTTAGTAAACATTTGTCACAAATGGTCCCAAAAACTCACAAAACAATCACGGAAACCACAATATTTGAACTTATAGAGAAAGCCTCTATCGACGCTAAGACGCAAACGTTTCATTTAATAACTGGCCTCTCAAGTTTGCTCAAGTTGCATGCATCTTCCGACGCCCATGGTTTATACTAGTTATACAACCGGATATATGAATTTTATTATACTAGCTCACATAACATGTTATGTAAATTTTATTGTACCGGCTCGTGCAATAGCTTATACTAATGTTTATTTTACCAGCTCAGATATACGAAGTTTATTATACCAGCTTACATAGCAAGTTCTACTAGTTCACTCACCACATTATATGAATATTATTATACTAACTTATCCAGCAGACGATTATAGCAGCTCACACAACTTGTTATATTAATTTATTAAACTAGTTGACAAAACACATATATGCATTTATTTATAATATACTAGTTCGGACAAATACATTTATTACACTAGATCATACTAATTTTATTACACTATCTTGCAGCGGGCTAATTGAATTATAATAATATACTCTTTCACAAAATAGGTATATTATACTATTGATACTGTACTATATACAGTAGGATACAATCATTCGGGTACAGACCAGTCAAAGATCGTCGTCTGGCCATTAATTTTCCATCCACCCCCTAAATAAACGCTTTACCCTCAATGATCTCACTACACAGTTCACTTCCGTGTGAGAGTTCATTCATCAAGGTCCACTATAATCCCTAATTGTGACATGTCGTTTTCATATATTCACTTCTAGTAATTGGGGAAAAATTAAAACAATTAGTATTTTTAATGGTACGCCTGTGGCTGGATTTGTCCAATGATAGTTTGTAATATTGTGCATTGACGTTTGGAACATGGGTGTATAGCAGAACAGGCGGCCAGTGTGAATCGGTTCCTGAACCACCTGTCTGAACCGTGAATTGCACGGCGCAAAGGGACTTATGCCCATATAAGTCAAACGGATTAACCAATAATTTATACGTCAAGAATGGATGCACGCGCATCCCTGTACCCTTCATCTAAATAAGGCCTGGTTGGGAAGACTTTGATAAACAAAATAGCACCTGACGCCAATCGTTTGCTCATTATGGGTGGTCCGTTCTTTATGATGCAGCACTGGTTCCGTCTGCAGTCCGAGTCCGACCAGCAGGAACGTCTGTAGGGGAGACGCTTGGCTTCTGCTGCTAATAACGCAACCTGCAATAATATTGGTTCATGTTAATTGCAGACGTGTTTAATGGGATTACGATCTGGGGAACATGCATGATGCTAGTCAGTTATGCTACTAGTATTAGAGAGCCTACCCTAAATTTACTGCACTGTAAGATGTTTTTGACTAATAAAACTTTGTAACGACTAGAACATACGCATTCGGGTCTAAAGGTAGTACTAAACCGAATAACTTCCGGCTGGGTCAAAGTTGGAGGTGCACCCGACTTTTGATAGAGACGTGAACACCACAAGTCCTGTGATTGGGGATAAATGTGACTGTGTTAGTTGTAAAAAAAATAGTTTCATCTGGACAAAAAATGTATTCAATTTTATTTCAACTAGTACCACTGTGTCAAGTAGCCTTGTGTTTGAAACATGTATGGGGTACCTGTAAAAAAAAACAAGTACTCTAATTTTGTGCAAAACTAGAGTAGTCATAGACGCTACCCGTTATCTCAGAAATGAGCAGCTTGACCCACATTTCTTCTGATTAATTTTAAGGGTGATGGGTGGTAGTATTTATATCCGTGGTGTATATGTTGATTGATACGCTGCATGTAGGAGTTTTAGCCACATATGTTACTATTGTCGTCTACGGGATTTGATTTGGTAGTATACACCCTAAAGCATATCAATATTTATAAACAGACCGTTGTCATCCAAATTGCTACCTATTTATTAATATTCCTATGCTTAAGATGAACATTAAGCTGGCTCCTATGTAGCAATGTTTCCCACACGTGTGTTAAGTACGATATCATGCATCAGTCTTAAATATTTCAACTTTAGTCTGTTTGCGTCAAAAGGGAACCGACGAATTGGCTTATAACTCCTTAACGAATACAGTTAAATTTCGTATAAAAGTCTCATTAAGTTTTAAGCCCATACCGACTCAAATAATATGTTTTTAAACCATTGGAAATAAAACATTTTCTTTACAAATTAACATAAATTGCACAGGTTAAATCTTATTGTTTAATACAGGTATGAAGGCAACTGATGGAACAGCCGAGGTAATGCACGTGCAGTTCTACCGTTGGTCTCTGTGTACTGCTTTATCGAGTACCTGGCTGTTATAGCTTCACCCCTGCTTAAAAATTGCGATTTAGTCTATATAATTTGATGGTTATTTGTTAAAGGGACATTCCTGAGTTTTCTGCAATTTTTAAGATGTTATCGACCCCCATAGTCTGCCGAGGTTGGTCCGTAGATGTGTACTAATAGTCTGACAATGTGAAAGAATTTCAAATTTACTTCCCAGAATGCAAGAAAATGCATCTCCTACATTCTAGATTTAAAATAATGTCAAATTTACTTCCCAGAATGCAGGAAAATGCATCTCCTACATTCTAGATTTAAAATAGTTTCGTAGGGGGCATGCCTCTGGACCCCCATAACAACTCCGGCCCTTTGGGCCGTCGATTACGCACCATTCCCCAATAGATTTTTGCGTACGGGCCTGTACAATGCAGTAAACTCGTTCCAGCCAGTGCACCACAACTGGTATATAAAAGGCCGTGGTATGTACTACCCTGTATGTGGGATGGTGTATATAAATGATCCCTTGCTGTTAATCGAAGAGTAAACCATGAAGTGGCGACAGCGGTTTCCTCTCTCAATATCTGTGTGGTCCTTAACCATATGTCCGACGTCATATAACCGTAAATAAAATGTGTTGAGTGCGTCGTTAAATAAAACATTTCCTTCCTTCTTTAACAGGCTCATGTCCTCCGGGCCCTCATATTTCCACCTCCAGGATCATTGTAATGAGAGGGCTATCCCAGCCCCCCCCCCCCCCCCCCCCACCCACCACCACCACTTTAAATACAATCCGTTAGCCCAGCACAGACAGCAGGCTTGAACTTCAAATTGTTAAAATCAAGTTAAAATGAAAATAGACTAAATGAACAGTTTTCTACTAAAATTAAAGATAGCTGAAGCGTGCTTGAACCTTAGTTTGCAATACGAAAATCAAGTTCAAATGAAACGAGAGAAGAAAAACGTCGAGTGTTCTACAAAACACAAAACAGAAGTAATAATCACAAACATACGTACAGCAACAATTACTCCCGATAAGAGTAGATACGTCTTCATTGTTACGATTCTGACTTTTCTAGATGTTAGGAGTGGTCACCGATTCCAAAACAAACAAAAACTGCTGCTTTAATAACAATGCAAACAGTTATACAATATCCCTTATAATACACGTGTGTATCTCGATAACCTCAATATATACACAGATGAATCGTGATTACTAAGCGCATGTGTCCTGCTTCAACGGCTGTTAAATGTGTCAGATCCTTGTGTACGAGTAAACACTCAGTAATCATATTGTCAGGATCTAACACAATGAACCGCCTATTAAACTCAGAGCAGCTGTAGAACCAAAGTCTGGTACACAATACATGAATCACATGATGCTACAATTGAAAACACCGAGCCGGATGTCGAAAACAGTGATTAATTAGTCATCGGTTATTAGATAATAGTTGGTAATTCTGACGCATAGCCTTCGAAGTAAACCCGCTACTAAACTTGGAACTTGGAAAATTGTTTAACGTGCACATTCAGAGCAAGCTGTTGTAGCGCACGCCTGTCCTGGGCACAGGTACCGGCCTCAACCGATTCATCCGTCCAGGACAGGAAAGGGTTGGGGTGGGTGGAGGAGGGACCGCCTGCCACGGCAGGTGCAAAGGAGCACCAGCAGTCCAACCGTAGCCGGTAACAGGCGGAGGGTGGTATGGTGCTATGTAATTAGGAATGTCCCGTGGGATTAAGTCAAAGGGAAATGGGTGCGCATTTTGATGGTCGTTCTAAAAAATAAAAGGTAGGGAGCTACGTATAGGTTTGGATTTTAGTAGGCCGAAAGTAACTCGTTAATTAGGACCTGCGGATGATGAGGTGTCTCCCTAGGTTGCCCGTAGGACCCTTAGAAAGGGCCTGGTCTCTTCCGATAGTGGCATGACAACCCAGGGGAGAAAATTGAATAAATTAAGTGTTCGGCAACTGTGCATAATTAAGAAACATATATTTTTTCATGTAGTTGTCTTAAAAATTGAAAATGATGAACTGCACATGCGCATTACGATACTTTTTGCAAACGCATGCGTCTGAATGGAGTTAGAAACGTCGCACTTTTTCCTGTTTAATCTAGGGTGTTTCACTTTTGTTTACTGGAATGGATTTGTTTTACATCCAAATTGTAGATTTTTTACGTTAAATAATTAAAATCTATTTTGTTTCACGTATCGTAGCTGAAAAATGTAGAATAATATTTCCGTAAATATCGTATTCGTGTTTTTGTTGTTAGGTGAACGCAGTTTGGGACGTCGATGGTATAACGTGTGCGTGTGTAGTATTAAAAAAAAAAATATATATAGTGATGACGGCTCTACACAGGACGTTCCTACACAGGGCGGTCTAGTATTTTATATACTTAGATATCGTGGCAAAGACATTAACAGTAAAAGTAATAAATATATATTTTGTATAATACTGAATGCGTTTGTGTTGACACTGTATAAAAACGTGTGCATGGGTACACTTTGCCGCATAAAAACTCAACTTTGCCACCCAATTTTTTTTTTTATGTACTTTTCCCAATTAGATAGACATTAAGAAAAATGCAACAAAACACATTCTGATATTTTAAATATTACTTTACTGTTAAAACAAACTCAGTCACTCAGTTGGTCGCTTATAACCTGAAGCCAGTCAGAGACAAACCAGGTTTCTGGGGCCCTGTCGATTGTCGCGCCATCTGGAATAGAGTTATCTCCACCTGTTTCAGCTAAGACGCTCATTATGCATGTATAATGCAATTCGCTACTATACAGCAAGGGATCGTTTACATACCGGAACCGGCCTCGGTGGTGTCGTGGTTATCCCCTTGTGAAGAGAGATTTTCGCCAATCTCATCATCACTAACACCTTCCAAATCCCGAGACCGAACTACTCCTTTAGATGAATTTAGAGTAGCGGGAGGACTCACATTGATAAAAATGTTGTATAGCATTTTAGAATTAAGAAGATTTCTGGAATGACTCTCTGTTGAACATTCAACTAACAATGAGCCATTCCTCAGTTTCTTAAAGGGACATTCCTGAGTTTGCTACAATTTTTAAGACGTTATTGACTAACAGAGACTTTTTCACGATTGCAGTTACGTATCAAGTATATTTTTTCTGCATAAAATATTAGTGGCTGTATATTAAATGTGTTTCTGGTCGTTCTAATATTTGTACTAGGTTAAATTTTATTTTATTTCCTAAAAAAGTTTTTTTCGTACATATGAAATTATTTGAAGACAAAATCCAGTTAGGGCTTCTTACAAATATTAAGACGACCAGAAACACATTGAATATACAGACACTGCTATTCTAAACAAGAATATATATATATATAATATGTAAGTTTAATCGTAGAAGTATTTTATTAGTCGGAAACATCTTACAAAGCAGCAAACTCGGGAATGTCCCTTTAACTGTTTTAGGCTCACCGGTCAAGCCTTCGAGACCTTTCTGAATCGCAAAAGGCGATAGCTTTTTTCAAGGCACCTTCATCGGAAGACCCGATGACGAGAAATCACTTTGGATTCAATGACGTAGATTCCTCATCAGATGATGAAGAATCTGAAACTTCGGTGTGGACCCGTTTCAGGGTCCCACCAAACATTTGAGTTTGGTTTGTAGCCATACTAGAGTTGCAATAATTCATTAAACATGCCCCTACCCACCACGGAGTCCAACATGGGAACACGATGCTGCGGATAACCAGAAGGCATTATGCCATGGGGTACAAGATTGATATACTCAGGCAGTAAGAAATAATTAACCTGACTGTCCCTAGCCACCGCCCCAAGAGCAACAAATACAAAACGTCAGTAAAACAATGTTCGTTCTTGGCTAATATAAACAAAGCAAAGGTTGTTTGCTCTTGAGCTTGGCGTGACCAGCCGATTGATAAGGTCGGGTCTACCTGATCAAAGTAGTGTGTCGCCAGAAAACATACCCGTAGATACGTCCTGAACTCAACCACCAGGATCTCATCATCCAGCATTACGGGATGCACCTCATGGCCAACAAGGTGCCCCAAAAGGGTAGTTGTACTGTATTAGCTATTCTCATAGAGAATGTTTCACCCCTGCACCACGATGAAAAGTAAAAAGTAAAGTTTGTTTTAGTTAACGACGCCACTAGAGCACATTGATTTTTTTTATCTTATCATCGGCTATTGGACGTCAAACATATGGTCATTTAGAGGAAACCCGCTGTCGCCACATACATGTAGGCTACTCTTTTACGATAGGCAGCAAGGGATCTTTTATTTGCGCTTCCCACAGGTAGGATAGCACAAACCTTGGCCTTTGTTGAACCAGTTATGGATCACTGGTCGGTGCAAGTGGTTTACACCTACCCATTGAGCCTTGCGGAGCACACACTCAGGGTTTGGAGTTGGTATCTAGATTAAAACTCCCATGCCTCGACTGGGATCCGAACCCAATACCTACCAGTCTGTAGTTCGATGGCCTAACCACTGCACTACAGAACTTGGAGGGGAAGTTTTTCAATTAATGGTCCCTATGCCCGACCGACTTTCAACTCAACTCGCGATGAGAGTAGACGTGGTTGGCTGCGCTCTTGACTCCCCCCCCCCCCCCCCCCCCCCCCCCCCACACTGCTCGCCAGTTTTGGAAAGTTGAGTGAGTATCGCGTCACGCACACCGGGTCACGGGCTTCCGTGACCTTGGTGTACGGGGACGCGATCTCACCGACAGGGAATCGGAAGTGGAGGAAGAGGAAACCTGCGCCAGGAGCGGTACGGGGGGGGGGGGGGGGGGGGATCTAAGCTGGCGGCTCAACCGCCAGTGGCGGTCCCTTCTGCGACGCCGCCCCCAGTCCAACCTGAGACGACGCGACCAGCCCCAAGGGAACCGTCGGCTACCGAACTGGACGAGCTCAACACTGCGGTGTATGAGACGCCCAACGACCCTCCATCACCGACCGTCACATGGCCCAGGAAGAACTGGCCGGTATCTCCGGTACAGCCAGTCGCCTCGCCATCGGCCCGATCGACCACCGTTGGAGAAAAAAGGAAGGCAACATCACCGACCGACCGGCCAGCCAAGGCCGAGAGACCAGCCCCGGTAGTCGCTCCCCCTGAAGAGTCCGAATGGACCGTCGCTGTGAACGGACTGAATAAACAACTTCACCAGTACATGCAGGGGGACACGACTGACCCGACGCAGCTACGAGGCAGCCGCCTCAACACAGACTGGAGATCCCTGGAGGACGGCAGCAAATACGAACTCCACAACAAGATGTTTGGAACTCATGACACCGTAGTCGTGACGCACCAGAGGGACAAGACCTACCGCCAAGTCATACTTCCGGCCAAGTTGGACAACAAGAACATCCACAAGATGATCCGGGCGGTCTGCGGCCCCGAGTACGGTGCTGTAGTGCGTACTTTGCTACGACGCCAACATCTCCTGCCTCTACTCCGGGAATCTTCAGGGTCGCCAAAGTAGACGCCAACCTCCTTTTTCTTTTTTTGGGCTTAGTTGGACTTTAAAATTTTTCGGCCGCGGCTCAAAATTCTTATGTTTATTTTTTTTATAAATAGTCCAACGCACTTTACTTTGGTGCCCGATCAATTGCTCAAATCACCTTAAAACCTTTTAGGCCGAGCAGTCAAAAACTTTTGGTTTTAAATTCTTAGTCCGGACATGTGTAGAAGTGTAGAATGTCGTTAGGATTTTAGGACTTAGGTCTTTGACCGACCACTAAATTTTTTATTCCAAATTCCGCCCACCTCAAACGTACCCCTCCCCCCTCCTGGCCCGGACTTAGTCACTGGCGAAAGTCAGGGATTAAGCCCGTGACAGGCGTGCGTGAAACCTTCGTGGTATATACGCACGTGTAAAACTTTTACTCACTCACTATGCCCGACCACCGTCTCGTGTTGCCGTGATACAAGAGGCGCCATACCACTTGTACAGCTGTTATCAGTCAGTACTACATATAACAAGAAACTTTAAACCAATGGGTTATTTAAACACTACAGAGGTTAACAGATGTGTAATCATCAAAGAAAGATTACAAAAACCGTATCCCAATTTCGTAGTATTTTGTTATGAGGGACTATTACCTAAAGCGGACTATATTAAGCTGTTACAACAAAAAGAAAGAAAGAAAGAAATGTTTTATTTAACGACGCACTCAACACATTTTATTTACGGTCATATGGCGTCAGACATATGGTTAAGGACCACACAGATTTTGAGAGGAAACTCGCTGTCGCCACTACATGGGCTACTCTTTCCGATTAGAAGCAAGGGATCTTTTATTTGTGCTTCCCACAGGCAGGATAGCACAAACCATGGCCTTTGTTGAACCAGTTATGGATCACTGGTCGGTGCAAGTGGTTTACACCTACCCATTGAGCCTTGCGGAGCACTCACTCAGGGTTTGGAGTGGGTATCTGGATTAAAAATCCCATGCCTCGACTGGGATCCGAACCCAGTACCTACCAGCCTGTAGACCGATGGCCTGCCACGACGCCACCGAGGCCGGTGCGTAGCTGAAAAGTCGAATGGGGAAAGAGCGTGCACTTGTACCCTACCCCCCCCCCCCCCTTTCCGTCCAACACACACACACATTTTAGGCCCACTATAATTACATTGTATGTGTTACTATACGTATAATTACTTTATTGCGTTTGCTCCATCCCACACCCGAACAAATATAACATCTTCTCCCAGTTCAGCCCCGTCTGTGGGCCCATTGGGCTATTTCTCGCTCCAGCCAGTGCACCACGACTGGTACATCAAAGGTCGTCGTATGTGCTATCCTGTCTATGGGATGGTGCATATAAAAGATCCCTTGCTGCCAATCGAAAAAGAGTAGCCCATGAAGTGGCGACAGCGGGTTTCCTCCTTCAATACCTGTGGTCCTTAACCATATGTCTGACGCCATATAACCGTAATTAAAAAGTGTTGAGTGCGTCGTTAAATAAAAAATTTCCTTCCTTCTCCCAGTTCAGATATCTATTACAACCCTGTACTGCCCTGCTACGTAAATTTATTTTCAATTGCTGGTTCTCGGACTGCACGTGCAATGTGTGCACATCTCAC
>NC_054699.1:34035100-34100100 GCF_016097555.1 Gigantopelta aegis
AATGCACATAAAGAGAACAAATTGCCAAGTTGTCATTTGGTATCAGCCATGCCGCGCATACCAGGCTATTTCACAACCAAATGGTCATATGGCTGAGAAATTTTAGAAGGCACACTAGAGATGAAATAGTGATATGATACCATGAGAGCTGATGGACATACTGATGGGGGAACCAGAGCAGAGCCTGGAGAAGGAGAATACCAGAAATTGTGAACATGACAGACATACTTTAATTGCATGAAAATGCAAAGGAATATGAAAGGAAGTCAAAACTTTCCTAGACAATATTTGATGTAGAAACTAATTATATACACCTGAGCATAAGTTAAGCACAATGTAAATATAAAGGCAAATCTAAAAATATTACAAACACAGACTAGTATAAGATGAACTTCTGTGAGATAGATGACTTGTACATGTAATGCAAAAGAAATTATGGTAGGTACACAAAATTGATGCTTTAAATTTTTAACACTGATGCTTTAAATTTTTAACACTGGTGTTTAGTAAAGAGGGACATATTCATAATATTGATACACATACATGTATACTTAACAAAATTAATTAAGGGCTAGTAAACTTTCTTATATTATAATATAATTCTTTGTTACTGTCATATTATTTTAGCATGTTTTGGTCATATATATGGCTTCTATACATTGTTTCAGTAAACTTTTACTGGTTATACACGCAAAAAACACTGGGATTTCACATACTTATGTAAAATATTGAAATGAGCATTAGGCAAGTATTTGTTACACATTTGTTCTGAATGTTTTTTGTCATTGTATTCCCTCAGAATTGTTATTTAAGGCATTAAGTTTAAGAACATGCCACAATTCTGACAACTTTCAACGGAAGAAGTTGTATTTTCCCCCATATTTAAAGGAAAATGCTAAAATATCTATTGGACCTTAATTAATTTTGTTGAGTATAGTATAGGCAGATATACTGAACCATATTTGAATAATGCTGCCTCAATATATTAAATACAGTGCAATTTTTAATAGTAAAAGGTTCAAGCAGCCCAAAATATGTGTAAATATAGAAAATAATGCATTTCAGGCATTGCTTAACTTTTGCCGATGAGTATATCATTATTCATACCACATATTGCATTGTTATTTGGTTTGTTACTATTAACATCTAGTATAGGATAAATGTCATTCATTTTGGCCTTATATCTGTTAAAAATTTATATGGATGACAACTTTATCACTATATTTAATTTTTCAATATAGTGTTTTTGGGACACAAAATGTGCAACGGTACCCCCATTCAAATATTTTTTTAATCCACCAACATTTTTGCTGCAGACAAGCAGATATTAAATTCATATATAATGAGGTACCTAAAAATACTTGTCTCCAAAAATCCCTAAGGGGGGGGGGGGGGGGGGGTTTCGGTATCTGGCCCATGGACTATTGATTGCTCGGCCGAAAAATCTTCAATTTTGACAGGCTGCCCAAGTAAACATAAGAAATGTTATCGCAAGCCAAACATTTAAATTCCGACTAAATCCTAAATCCGGAGGCAAATGTTGGTGGAAAAATTGGCGGCGGCACTCAAGGTGATGTCAAAGGCTGGTCGGCAGAAAAATCCGGAAAGAAGTCAGCTAGTTTGACGTAGCACCCGAAAACAACCCGTGGTAGTCCTGCCTCAGGACTAACTTGTGATTACGCTACAATTTTATTTGTGCAAGCACATACCCGCCCACTATAAAAAGTACATAACCAAATTAAGATTATCATCCCTCGACTTGGAAATTGAAAGAGGAAAATACCATAATACTGAACGCAATAATAGAAAATGTCACCATTGTAATAACGATGTTGAAGATGAATACTACTTCATGCTAGTTTGCCCATTATTCCAAAATTTAAGAGAACGATATATCAAGTTATACTACAGACGAAATCCTTCTGTCTGTAAATATATACAGCTGATGCAAACCCAAAACACAAAGATTTAATTAATATTGGTAGATATATTTGTTTGGCATACAGGTTACGGCACTCATCTGTTATCTAATATTATAAAGGTTATTACTTTTCAGACGCATATGTTATAACAGTGAATGTATTACTTCCATGCATGTACTTATTTAATATCTTTTGGTTTATATATTTTAATGTATTGTTACTTAATATGTTAGATCAAAAGCATGTGATTCATTGTATATAATAAATGAATTCTCCTGTGTGTTTATATATACTGTGTATATACGTTATGCTGATAAGTTTGTAGCTTAAAGCAATAAATAGGCCAGGAGCATTAGCATATAACCTGGACAAAATTAGTACAAAGATACATTTTTCAGTAAAGCTCCAGAAAGTCATACCTGTACCAACATCACAAAGTTCTGCAAATTCTACCCTGTGGCATTTTTAAAAATTGAAGATGGCGCCATTACCATCGGCAATAAATGGGAAAACTCCAAAAGTATCATAACTGCTCAACCACAGGTTTCAGAACAATGATTTTAATGTGTAAATCCATGTTTGGAATGTGCTGAATCCAGTGGGTGCAAATATGTTTCAATTCCATCTGAAATAATCCTAGATGGCTACCAACAAAGCTAATAATCGGCTAAAAAAAGGCATTTCCTTACTTTAGAGCTGTACTAATACATAATTCACAATAGATTAAATTGAAGAGGGGTTTTACAAACAAAATATTGATAAATGGAGAGAGGGCAAAACACAAAATGTCTGTTTTTGTTCAGCATGTTTGTGAATTATGACATTGCGAATCAATTTTCGTTTTCTTGTTTTATAACATTATTTGACCAGGGAACTAAATATGTTACTAATTTCGCTATCATTTATTTGTTGGGCAACAATAATTTACCCTATTATCATTGTAGGAGTACCTTCTGATGGATTGGCTGGTATTTTTCCATTTCATTTTCAATAAACAAAATGGCCTCCAACCCATATAAGGACAAATATGAAAATATGCATAGCATTAGCTAAATGGCATTTACACTTTGTTTTCTAATACTATAAATGAAGAAGATAGAACCCAACTTGTATGAATCTCGAGACTTGGTTGATATATTGAGTATCTTATCATTTGCAGATGATTACAGAGAGGTTCAGCGTCAGTATGATGCATTTCTTACAGATGAGCAGTTGTATGATATTGAGGGCGATCTTGTAAATTTTCTATTTGACAATGCTGACATCAGTTTTAGAACCCTTACAGGTCATGGCACTTGGCACGTTCTTGGTGATATTGCATGTGTTACCCTTACAAGTGAGAAAGTAGACCAGCCTGCCATTCCTAGGTCAACTCAGAAAGTCATGACTATTGTCCAAACAGGTCAACTTGAAAGTGCAAATCAAAGTGTACGAAATGCCCATTGCCCCAGGATTGAAGTCCATCATGCTTGGGCCCCTTTAACCTCCCATACCAAACCCACCTCTCCTGAAAGTGTCCAAATGCTTGGATAGTTCTGGTTAGCAAGTTTCTCACTTGGTATCCCTGTTTCACAATGCCCATTATGGAGTGGCTTCATGCAATATGCTGTGACCGGAGATAATCATGAGAAAAGTAATATTCAGATCTTGTCATTCATTAATCAGGACCCATCTCAACCTGAAACTATCTATTCTGCTTTGTGTTTTGCGCAAACGTTGTCCAAAAAGCATTCACTTGGTGTTTGTCCTGTCACATTTGACCAACCCCTGTACATCAAGGCAATTGGAATTGTAATATCGTCTTTCCCAGAGCTCAATAAGATTGTTGTTAGACTTGGGGATTTCACTTACTCATGTCGTATATGGGGTCAACTGGATATGTAATGAGTGGTAGTGTTTTAGAAGATTTGTGGGCGACCGTTTATGCTCCAAATACTGTCATCCATATGATGACAGGTCATGCGTATGCTCGTGCACTCTGCGCTCATCTTGTCATCAGTAGCCATTGTGTCCAAATTACTACAGACACCTGGATGTCTCCAGGCTATACATAAATGTCTGCTGGATGGCCAATGTCCCACTGACTTTGTGGACAATGATGAATATGTCCAAAAGCTCACACATATTATGGATTATCTGATGGAAGATGCCGCCACTCAAAGTAGAACTGGTAAACTTTGGGTTGAATATTTGAAACAAGTGTCCCTCATTAGGCGTTTCATCTGAGCAGAGCGCACTGGGGATTGGGATTTATATCTTCCTGTAGTCAGCGAAATGATCCCCTTGTTCCATGCTGCTGGTCACATTGCATATGCAATATCTGCCCGTCTCTACCTTGATCAGATGAAAGAGCTGATGGATATCATGTCTGCTGAGCAGTATTATGCTTTCAAGAAGAGAGGTTATTTTACCATTCGAAGAACAGATAAATTCTGGAGTGGAAACTTCAGTGACCAAACAAGAGAACAAGATTTGATGCAATTGCTGTAAACCTCTGGAGGTATGGCACATGGTCGAGGAATTACAAACAATACACTGAGCAAATGGGTGCATGCTGTGCCCCGCTGTATTCCGATCTGTGATGCCTTGGCAACTTTTACGGGTGTGCATAGTAACACCTCTGACAAGCATACCTTCATGCCAGTAGCACAGCCCGAGATAGAAAAGACTATGAAACCTTCCTCCATTGGCTAGAAATGCATTTTCCATTCTCCTATCGAGAGCACAATAACTCGCTGATCTGTTTAGCAAGTGTTGTCATTGCTGGGAAGCGTGTCAATGCGGATCAAGCTGTTGCTCTTAGCATAAAAGCTTCTTTGGTTGTTACTGGGCAAACGTATGCCAACATGATGTTGAAGAGAAACGACAGAGTGACCAGCATCAGTGGTTTAAAAAACAAAAACGTATCACTATCCGTGGTGTTCAGTTGGAGGTGAACAGCACATTGTTATTCATGAGGGTTACATGTGTGATTATGTGTGGATATTTCTGAGATGGAAGCTTATATCCTTCACGAGTTTGTCAAACAGCCACCCGCCTTATTTGATAAAGGGATTATGTTCTTGGTAACATCCTAAAGTCGAAAGTAAGTGTCCACCTTCAACTTCCTGATGACGCACGCTTCATCCTTGATGGAGGTCACCTCCTCCAAAGCTTGCCTTCGCCTACTGATGCCACATATTACCAAGTCTGTGACCACTATGTAGCATATGTGCTTCAACACTATGGGCTAGACTCTGTCTTATGGCAGTGCAACCTCAACAAAATCTCCTGAACAACAGCGACAAACACAGCAAAACACATCAGCTGATATAGTTTTTGATTTGGAAATGAAAACCACATCTAAAAAGTGTTTTTTGTTGTGGGGTTGTTGTTTTTGTTTGGGGGGGGGGGGTTGGGGGGGAGGGGGGAGGATGGCAAAAATAAAGATCGCTTTATCAAAATGTTGACTGGAAAAATTGAGGGAGTAGGTCTGACTGTGAAGCATAGCATCGCATATGCTGACTGGTTGATTGCATCAACTGTCATGGATACTGCCTAAACACAAAATTCACCTACTTTTGTTGTGGCGACTGACACTGATTTGCTGGTGATGATGGTTGCAAAAGCCACCTCAAACATAAATCTCTCTATGCTTTCTGGGCATAACCCATTTCAATTACACTCTATACGTGAAATTCAAGCAGCTTTAACAACCTCAGACCTGATGTTTGTACATGCGGCAACAGGGTGTGTTACAGTGTCTGCACTCTACAATCAAGGGAAGAAGAAGGCTCTTGCACAGGTTGATGATGGCGACAACTGGGACTGTTTGAGTGTCTTTCTCAGTCTAATAGCTCTCACAGTGATATAGCAAGTGTTGGAGAGTTATTTCTGCTAAAGCTTTATAGAGCAGTTAGATCGAAGTCATTGAACAAACATCGTTATGTCAAGTATTTTCGATCTGTCAATAAAGCATCTTTATCTTCATCTGGTTTTAAGTTGGAATCACTCCCTCCAACTTCAGTACCTGTAAAATATCATAGCTTTGGAGCATACCATACTGTCCAGCAATGGCAGGCGAAAGAGTTGTCGCCAACTGAATGGGGATGGCAGTACAGGGAGTGACTGTTTGTTCCAATGCAAAATAACAGGCAGATTGCTCCAGAGAAACTGATATCCTGTGACTACAAGGGAGGGTGTGGAAAACGGTGTGGCTGTTACAAGGCCGGTTTGGAGTGCACCGTCTTGTGCACTGTTTGTGGTGGACACAACTGTACAAATTCTCATGCTATTGATGCAGACACTGATGTTATTGATTAGACTTCCCAGACTGAAGCTAATGTAAGCTAATTATGTGTAGTCAAAAGTTGGTTTTAATTGCTTATTGGAATCTCTTTTATAGTATATAGATGCAAATATAATATTTCTGTAGTATATAGTTGTAAAGTTATGCAAATATTTTGATTTCGAAGCCAAATATTGGTCTCGTTGGCGGCCATTTTGGATTTATGCTAATTAACTCAGCTCAAAGACAAATGTATATAGCTTCATTGGATTCAGCACACATCAAATATGAATTTACACATTAAAATTATTGTTCTAAGGCTGGTGGTTGAGCAGTTATGATGCTTTTGGAGTTTTTCCATTTTTCTTTGATGTGATGGCGGCCATCTTGAATTTTTAAAAATGCCACAGGATAGAATTTGCAGATTCTGGCCTAGGTATGGTTTTCTGGAGCTCTCCTGAAAAATTCAGCTTTCTACTAAATTTTTTCGGTTGCTTGTTATATTTTGGCTAATGCTCCTACCCTAAAACGAATTAAATTGATATCGGTGGATTGTAGTATTGTCCATAGAGCACCACATGATGGCCTGTCAAAACAGCCCGTTCCGCTCCGCTGTCAGGATGAACTCCTGTTTCCTGGCGTCGATGTGATCAGGCCTGGTATTTATAAAACTTTTAGAGTCTAGATTCAGGAATCTAATAGAGTCTGAGACAGTAATGGCATGACAACGCCATACAAATTGTGTGCGTGTGAAGTTATTAAATATTGAGTCTGGACTCTAAGCGTTTTATAAGCACGGGCCCTGGTATCGTCCCTGCCCTGATTGTAGTGGGCGTCATGACTTCTGGTGTGTCGGACGAACCAGCTTAGATTGATCGGTGTAGTCGTGGTGGCGTCTCGCTGTACTTCCATGTTCAGCATTAATTGCATCCTCCTAATTGTAATATGGCACAAAGCAACTAGCAACACTGATTCCTTGATGTATTTAGGTATAAATGTAAAGTAAAGTTTGTTTTATTTAACGACGCCACTAGAGCACATTCATTTTTTATCTTATCATCGGCTATTGGACGTCAAACATATGGTCATTCTGACACTGGTTTTTTTTTAGAGGAAACCCGCTGTCGCCACATAGGCTACTCTTTTACGACAGGCAGCAAGGGATCTTTTATTTGCGCTTCCCACAGGCAGGATAGCACAAACCATGGCCTTTGTTGAACCAGTTATGGATCACTGGTCGGTGCAAGTGGTTTGCATCTACCCATTGAGCCTTGTATCTGGATTAAAAATATCATGCCTCGACTGGGATCCGAACCCTGTACCTACCAGCCAGGAGACCGATGACCTAACCACGACGCCATCGAGGTCGGTTAGGTATAAATGTGTAATTTAACAAAAACTTGTTAATAAAATCGATCTCAAGATTTAATAATAGTCATTTTTAAAGTGTCAAAGATTAAAATCAATGAACAACTTGTGCAAATATATCAGATATTAATTTTACTTGCTTGTTCCTTTCGTTTCTTTCTTTCATAATTTTTTCATTTATTGATTAAAAAACAAATTATGTCGTTTACTTCCATTTGTGATTGATATTAAATGGTATAAATACTACAAACAATACAAAAATAATTATAATAATCAGACAGTTTGCAAGTACTGTATTAATTATGGCTTAGTTTAAACTTTTAAATATATATTTTATGCATTGATACACTAATTATATCTATGGTTATGGGTGTACCTTTTCGTCAATAATCCAAATTTAAGAATAATAACTCTGGCTTTGGAAACTGATTCCCTCTCCCCTCCACCCCGCAAAATATTTGTGCAGTATACATACATTGATACATTTCTTAAAGGGACATTCCTGAGTTTGCTGCTATTTTTAAGATGTTATCGACTAACAGAGACTTTTTAACGATTGTAATTGCATATCAAATATATTTTTCTCGTAAAATATTAGTGGCTGTATATTAAACGTGTCTCTGGTCGGTCTTATATATGTACTAGGTTAAATTTCATTTTATTTCCTAAAATCTTTCTTTTTCGTACGTACGAAATTATTTGAAGACAAAATCCAGTTTGGGCATTTTACAAATTTTAAGACGACCAGAAACACATTGAATATACAGACACTGATATTCTAAACAAGAAACTATATTTAATATGTGAGTTAATCGTAGAAATATTTGATTAGTCGGAAAGATCTTACAATGCAGCAAACTCGGGAATGTCCCTTTAAATTATTTCATAAATAATCCAAAATTATCTTACAAAGAATGATATTGGTATGATTGTGAAATAAAATGAAATTTTTTATGTTGATAACATCGATTGATTACTTTTGTATATTTGTGGAATTGTAATCATGATTGTAATCATGATTACTGGACAAGGTATTCGCAATCGTAATCGATTACTTTTAATTTTCTTGTAATCGTAATCATAATAGTGACATTCGTAAATAATCGTAATCGTAATCGTTTACTTTTGTCAAGTAATCGCCCCATCTCCGATATAATATACTGGACGACATGTAGCAAATATGAAACGTCCATGAGTACCATACGGAATTTATTAAACGAGTTTGGGAATTATTTTATTCTCCGACCGAGAGTGAGTAATTTAAAACAATTCCCAAATGAGTTTCATGGATTTCGTATAGCACTTCTGCAAATGTTATAATTCAGTTAACAATACGTGTAGCCAGTTCGGCTGACAACTTCAATTTTTGACAAGGCTATGGAGTCGTTGTTTTTAATTTTAAAATGAATTAATAAATCGATTGTGATTTAAAGCATCTTTCGTTAAATTATTAATCAAGATTTAAGACGCCATTAAGTGATGGCTGAAATAACTTGTACCATCACCTCCGGTCAAAACGAAAGTCACCAAAACAACAAAACAGATTTGATTAAAGTTACATTCTCTGGTTACCATATTATAACATCATGTACAAATATAAAACACAAGCTCAAATGCACTTTTTAAAAACTCGTGTGTGTTCGCTATGAACGGAGATCGTCAAAAGTATACGCTCGATTCGTCGCCTGTACCGCCATTGCTCGGCAAAACACAAACGACAGCCTGTTGTTAGTTTCAGTTAACACGTGCCTTTGCCGATTTCAAATTGTAGGGTTCGTCTCAAAAAATTAAAAGAGAAATCTTGCGCTGTACGAAGAACGTTCGGTTGAGGATACGGTACTAGAGTCTTTCGTTAAAACCTGTTTGATCTTGACAACGTATTATCGACAGTCGTACCTTCCTATTTCAGAATTGATATTTTATAAAGTGTTAGTAGAACTTTCAAAGTTTAGTTTGTATACTAGTAACACATTAATCATGTATATATTTTTGAAATAAAATATACTAAAGTAGACAATGAACGTTTTCACTTCTTAATTTTACGTGTTAAAATTGACAAATTCAAATAAATATTCTTTCGTTTGGAAAGGGTAAAGTTAGGAGGGTGGTTGTTTAACGACATCAAAGTTGGAGCATATTGATTTAATAATCATCCTACCCCATACAACCGTAAATAAAATGTGTTGAGTGCGTCATTAAATAAAACATATCCTATCCTTCCTTCCATCTGCTGTTGGATGTCTAACATTAGGTAATTTTTACATATAATCTTAGAGAGGAATCGGGTGCATGTGCCGGGGGAGGGTATTGGAGGTCGAAACTCTTACTTGCCCAAGCTTAAAAAAAATTGAAATGTATTTTCTGGGGGAGCATGGCCCCATATAAACTTCGATCAACACAGTCTATAACCCCAACCCCGCTGAAATCCCTGCACACGCGCCTTGGAAACCCGCTACATTTATTTTTAGCAAGGGATCGTTTATATGTACCATCCCACAGACAGGATGTCACATACCATGGTCTTTTATATACCCGCCGATGGGGATTGATCCTAGACTGACCGCGCATTTCCAGAAAAACACCTTTTTAGGTCTAAGTAATGAATAAAAATAGCATATAGTCTTGAAAAATGTTACGTAAATCAAACACAGTACCCTCTTCCTCTACCCCTAGAGCGTTACGTAATTAGTAACATCCCCTTACATGTAACGCGTATGCCAACAGCTGGCCACTGTCAAAATTTCAAGGCAAATCTCCCACCAATCTAATTAAAATTAGCTCCACTATTACATGTGGATCTAACACCAGCCAGTTGGAGCTCATGTCCACCAATCAAAACCTTACTTGCAGAATCCTGCCAGTGATTTAAAAATAATTTGAAAACATTCCGAATTATCCCGAGGGTATACGATATGTTTCGTGTGAATTACGAATGCCTTAAAACATGTTTTATTTTATAAAATAAATAATTTGTAATGTAAAGCTGAAGACTGATTTAGTTTAGGTTTTTTTTTATAAATAAATAAATAATTGTTAATGTAAAATTGAAGACTGATAACCCACCCCGTACGTATTGGTATGGTTCGCTGTACTGCGGCCACTAAAATAGACTCGCCCGATATTTTTAGAATTTGTATGCTCCCAAATAACGTTATAAAAGGCGAAATGTGATTGGTCAATATTTAAATTATTATTTACAGACGAACTGTTACCTGGACATTGGGTACTACGCAGTTTTGTTAGTTTTAAATCACTGGCAGGATTCTGCAAGTAAGGTTTTGATTGGTGGACATGAGCTCCAACTGGCTGGTGTTAGATCCACATGTAATAGTGGAGCTAATTTTAATTAGATTGATATCCCACCCACCGACCCCTGGAAAGGCGTTGTACCATATCTCTACGGATATAAATATGTTTTGGAGATATAAGACGACCCCTCAATCAAGACAGTTAAATTTGAAAATCTCACGTGATCTCTTGTTGGGGAATTCCACACTTGTGATAAGCCAATGAAAACCGAGATCGGTAGGAGCCCGTCAAAAGTGTCAAAAGTGTCCCACTTTCGAAATACTGGCTTTGTTTTTGACTTGGATAAGCCAGCGTAGTGAAACCAATGCGGAGTGCGGCGTCATATATGCATTAAACGTAATTGGATTTTCTGTTCTATATGCTTAAATAATAAAAATAAGCCCTAGCAATGCGATATGCATCCAGGTTATCCCCTTTAGGTTCGTGTTTATTCATTCAATCATTTCAACGTATTTTAAGGTTCAAGTACGCTGTCCTGTAAATAAATAACCCCATCCTCGCCATCCGCGTCCAGTTCACCTATGAGCATGATTGAAAACATTTTCCTTTCCTGCCTTTACAAAATATGTGTCTAATACTAATACGTATGTCTTGTTATGCAGATTTATTCAAGGAGAAAATGTTCCTATATCCAGCTGTTTTGCAGCTACATATATTGTCATTAAACGCTATAAACTATTCTGGCTACATGTATTGTCATTAAACGCTATAAACTATCCTGGCTACATGTATTGTCGTTACACGCTGTATTGTCGTTACACGCTGTAAACTATCCTGGCTACATGTATTGTCATTAAACGCTATAAACTATCCTGGCTACATGTATTGCCGTTACACGCTGTAAACTATCCTGGCTACATATATTGTCATTAAACGCTGTAAACTATCCTGGCTACATGTATTGTCGTTACACGCTGTAAATTATCCTGGCTACATGTATTGTCGTTACACGCTGTAAACTATCCTGGCTACATATATTGTCGTTAAACGCTGTAAACTATCCTGGCTACACGTATTATCGTTACACGCTGTAAACTATCCTGGCTACACGTATTGTCATTAAACGCTGTAAACTATCCTGGCTACACGTATTGTCATTAAACGCTGTAAACCATCCTGGCTACACGTATTGTCATAACGCTGTAAACTATCCTGGCTACATGTATTGTCATTAAACACTATAAACTGTCCTGGCTACATATATTGTCATTAAACGCTGTAAACTATCCTGGCTACATGTATTGTCATTAAACGCTGTAAACTATCCTGGCTACACGTATTGTCATTAAACGCTGTAAACTATCCTGGCTACATGTATTGTCGTTAAACGCTGTAAACTATCCTAGCTATATGTATTGTCATTAAACGCCGTAAACTATTCTGGCTACATGTATTGTCGTTAAACGCTGTAAGCTATCGTGGCTACATGTATTGTCATTAAAAGCTGTAAACTATCCTGGCTACATGCATTGTCATTAAACGCTGTAAGCTATCTTGGCTACATGTATTGTCATTAAACGCTGTAAACTATTCTGGCTACATGTATTGTCATTAAACGCTGTAAACTATCCTGGCTACATGTATTGTCATTAAACGCTGTAAACTATCCTGGCTACATGCATTGTCATTAAACGCTGTAAACTACCCTGGCTACATGTATTGTCATTAAACGCTGTAAACTATCCTGGCGACATGTATTGTCTTCATATAATTTTGACCATCACTGGTTATACTTCACAAGTAATTGTAAACATTTTCTGGATACAAAACACTGAAATTAAAGGGACAAACTCTAGATTTTAAACACAAAGTCATGTTTTTCACTGTTAGAGCCGTTTATGATCACTGAAATCAAACATTACTTATATTTTATTCTTTAGTTTATCCCGTTCCGTACAACCGAAGTGTTTCTGGTCATCCTCTTGTTTCTAATACCACAAAATGCATTTATCATATTTTTAAAAACGCACGTGCATCTGGAAAATAAGGGTTATGGAGTCGCGTTTTTAGTCTATTTTTAAGGGTATTTTAACGTCACAGACTCTTGTTTCACTCTGATGTATTCTAATTTGTTACAGGTTTGTAATTTAAACGGACATTCCTGAGTTTGCTGCATTGTAAGATGTTTCCGACTAATAAAATATTTCTACGATTAAACTTACATGTTAAATATATTTTCTTGTTTAGAATATCAATGTCTGTGTATTCGATATGTTTCTGGTCGTTTTAATATTTGTCAGAAGCCCAAACTGGATTTTGTCTTCAAATAATTTCGTACGTACCAAAAAATATTTTTTAGCAAATAAAATGAAAATTAACCTAGTACAAATATTAGAACGATCAGAAACACGTTTGATATACAGCCACTAATATTCTAAACAAGAAAATATATTTAATATGTATGTTTAATCGTAGAAACATTTTATTAGTCGATAACATCTTTAAAAAAATTGCAGCAAACTCAGAAATGTCCCTTTAACTAAACTTAGTGTCCATGTTTACGGGTTGAAACTAGGGTCTAGGTGCAAAATATGCCTTAATGTTTAAAAACTAGGATCCGTCCCTTTAATGATCTGTTGATACAGAGGATATTTTTAAAATACTAATAATAAGTGACGCTGTCGTTACATCAACATGTGATGTATTCTAGAGAAAAAGACAGAAAACATAAATATGCATAAAACTGTATGGAAATTAACTATATGGAGCTGGAATCACACTGATGTGCTTCTCATAAGTAATGTATTGATGTCATCTCGGTAAATACCCAATATAAATATAAAATATGCAAACACTCTCAATATCGGGTTTAAACTCTCTCGGCACGGACAACAACTTCTAGACGCCTTTTTGCCTGTAATACAAATCAGGTGATGTTTAATTAAGTTCCAAGTGTATATAATAATTTCTTCTTACACGTGAAGCATCTTGAAATTTCACTCGTCTAAATCTGGGGGCGGGACGTAGCACCGCGGTAAAGCGCTCGCTTGATGCGCGATCGATCTAGGATCGATTCCCGTCGGTGGGCCCATTAGGCTGTTTCTCGTTTCAGCCAATGCTCCATAACTGGTGTAACAAAGGCCGTGGTATGTACTATCCTGTCTGTGGGATGGTACATATAAAAGATCCCTTGCTGCTAATCGAAAAGAGTAGACCATGAGGTGGCGACAGCGGGTTTCCTATCTCAAGGTCTGTGTGGTCCTTAACCATATGTTCGACGCCATATAACCGTAAATAAAATGTGTTGAGTGCGTCGTTAAATAAAACATTTCCTTCCTCTAAATTTGATTATCAACGGACACGGCACGGCTACGGCCTCCACAAATCCAAAATATTGGACTTGTGTACTCGAGAGCCAAACTCGACCCAGACCCGAGTACCCGACACTTACATTAGATGATAATAAGACTAAGGAATAAGTAAAAAGCATTATACATCTTAATTCCAGCACTCCACACATTCGGCTTTTGTTTTCCCGCCATGTCTCATAGCCCTGTAATGTAACCGATGGCGGCAAGCATGTGGCAAAGTGACGTAAAAATAGTATTAAATGAGAGTGGTCGTCCTTGTACGGGCACTTGAGTCCTGTGAATGGACTCGAGTCTTGCTGTTACATATTATATACTAAAACAACAGTACTTTCGTTCCAGACGGTAACCCACGACTGATACATGAAAGGCCGTGGTAAGTACTATCCTGTATGTGAGATGATACATATAAAAGATTTCTTTCTGCTAATCGAAAAGTGGGTTTTCTCTCTAATTATCAATGTGGTCCTTGACCATATGTTCAACGCCATATATCCGTAGTTAAAATATGTTAAATGCGTCATTAAATAAAACATTTCTTTCTTTCTGCAAAGAGTTTCTTTCGTTGTTCACTCGACATCGCGATATAAACGTCCGGCACGCAGTAGTTAAGCTGTATCCTAACCGGCCGTGAGCAATTATTTTAGAAATCATCGATTTCAATCGCCGTATCCTAACTGGACGCGTGCGACGCGACATGTTTATCCGTCGCGTCGCACGCGTCCGGTTAGGATACGGCGATTCAAATCAATGATTTGTAAAATAATCGCTCGCATCGCTCGCGGCCGGTTAGGATACAGCTTCACTCGTTCAACAGCGTGCTGGGGTGCTGTTAAACACATGCCTTTGATGTGGGCCATCGTTAGAAGTCTCTCTCTCTCTCTCTCTCTCTCTCTCTCTCTCTCTCTCTCTCTCTCTCTCTCTCTCTCTCTCTCTCTCATAGGCGTACGGAGGCATCCAGACTTTTGCCCGAATTAAACGAAAATTATTCAAATTAGGATTACTACCAAACGAATATATTGGTTTTCAATTGAATTACTACACATTTTTACATGGATTATAACTAATATTATGAGTAGAATGATGAAAAATGTATGGTGAACAATATTTCAGGCTAGCTCAGTTTGCCCGAATATGTTGACCGATCCCAACATATGTGTGTGTGTGTGTGTGTGTGTGTGTGTGTGTGTGTTGTTATATTATTATTTATAGAGAGAAGGTTGGGGAAAGAGAATGAAGCAAAGGACCTTATAGTCTATCAACCGTGGGACACTGGTTGGAACGGGAAGGAATCCTTGTGAATGCTGTGTCGTCTAAGCTAAATCCCACGTTCAAAAGCGAGAAAGTAAAAGAGCACCATTGTAACTTGTTTTATTGACCCAGTTTTCACACACACTGGTTAATTAACTCCTTGGCGGTTGTGTCGGACGGTTGTCGACCTCACACACGTATCGCCCGGGGGCGAGGATTTTTCTCTTTTTCTCCCAGCCCTTTACGCCTCGTTTCCCGACTGTAGGTTTTTCATCCGGGTAGTAGTGGCAGTACAGACCAGGGCCACACCCACACGAGCCAAATATCCTCCATGCGCCTGCGCAGGTGTCATTCACGCGCAGGTAGTTGGTACAAGCGCTTGAAGATTTGGAGATACCTGCAAACGTGATGGTTATACTAATTTTGTTATACCAGCTCACACAACAGGTTTTCAAGAATTTTATTGTACTAGCTCACACACCAATTTATAAGAATTTTATTATACTATCGTGTTGGCCTATAACAGGTTATAGGAATTTTATTAAACTAGCTCGCACGTTATGCTAATTTTATTGCATTAGCTCGCTCAACAGGTTATACTAATTTTATTACACTAGCTCACACAACAGGTTATACAAATTTACTAGCTTACATAGCAAGTTATACTAGTTCTATTGTACCAACTTATGCACTAGGATATATTAATTTTTAGTTTCCTAGTTTACATATACGAAGTTTATATTACCAGCTGACGCAGAAAGTTCTGCTAGTTCACACAACAGATTATATGAATATTATTATGCCAGATGACACAACATATATGATATGAATTTATAACTGGTATATTAGGTCAGACAATAAATTTATTATACTATCTCATACAAAAGGTTAAAAGCATTTTGTTAAACTAACTTACAGCAGGCTATATAGAAAATAACTAGTTAATGACGTCGGATATCGGCTTTATCCTGTAACGGTAAGAATGGGAAATTCCGCGTGGCTCCGCCGAGTGGAATTTCTTATTCGGCCTGAACTGGATAAAGCTGATATCCGACGTCATTAACTAGTTAGTATCTTTATCCTGCAGACCATAAAAATTAAGGGGGAAAGCTATTACTTCTGTTATTTCAGCCACATTGTACGATGACCTTGAGGTCAAATAAGCGATTTTGGAATGTAGCTATGAGTGACGTCAAAAGTCATATCCTGCTAGTAGCAGAATATGACTTTGCTTTATCCGTCATCATATTCTGTCAATAGAAACGGTGGTTGCAGGATAAATGAATTGAGATATACTACCTTACAAAAGATGTATATTCTACTATCTCACAATTTAGGTTATACAGACTTTATTGGACTCGCTCACACAGCATGGTGTGCGAATGTACGTCATTCAGGTACACACCAATCAAAGATCGACTGGTCATTAATTTTCAATTCAGTCCCTAGACAGACGCTATGTATGTGTGATGCCTCGAGAGCTAGACGTGCGTGCGTGCGTGCGTGTTTGTGTGTGTATGTGCAATACCCGCCGCAAATGATATTATGCCAAAATAAATCAAACGGTGTATAAAACATATGTCCAAAAAATGGATGCGCACCCCCTGTATCCTCCCTGTGAATGAGCCCTTGTTAGGAATAATTTGATAAACAAAACAGCACCTGGAGCGAATCTTTTGCTCATTATGATTTGTCCGGTGTTTATAATGCAGCACTGTTCCGGACTGCAGTCTGAGTCTGTAGTGCAAGATTGCATGTTGGGGAGTAACTTTGATTCTGCTGTCACCAACGCAACCTGTAATAATACGTGTCCAAGTTAATAGCAGACATGGTTAATGGGATTACGGGATGGGGAGTATGCATGATGGTAGTCAAGTCATTTATGTGGCAGGCCTGATAAGTATTAGCCCTAATTTCCTAAACTCTCTTAAGCATCATTATATCATCCTAGAAAGTATGTTTACAAGTTGCACTGCGAAGTAGTAATCATGAATTAAAAGTGTGTTTTGTTTAACGACACCACTGGAGCACAGATTTATTAATCATCGACTATTGGATGTCAAACATTTGGTACATTTTTCCATTAGTAGCAAGGGATCTTTTATATGCACCATCCCACAGACAGGATAGCACATACCACGGCCTTTTATATGCCAGTCGTGGTACACTTGCTGGAAAGAGAAATATCCCAACTGGCCACCGACAAGGATCGATTTTAGACCGATTGCGCATTAGCCGAGAGTTAAACATACCACTGGGCTACGTCCCGCCCTTTGTGTGAATTAGGGACGGCACGGGATGTAGCCCCTGGTAAAGTTCTCGCTTGATGCGCTGTCGGTCTGGGATCGACCCCCGTCGGTGGGCCCATTGGGTTATTTCTCGTCCCGGCCAGTGCACCACGACTGATATATCAAAGGTCGTGGTATGTGCTATTTTGTCTGTGGGATGGTGCATATGAAAGATCCCTTGCTACTATAGTCCTGTTCAATTGTTTAGACCCTAAGTGTTTTGCAAATTTTACGTTTAATTCCTATTCAATCCTTGTTTTATTACATTTGCATGAAAACAAACCCAAACCTCGACATGTTTTATATACAATTCATCATCTAAAATGCACGAAGTTGACTTATTTCAATTTTATAAAAATATCTGTATATTTCTGTTTGGATTTGTTTTCATGCAAATGTAAAGAAAACAAGGATTGAATAGGAATTAAACGTAACATTTGCAAAACACTTAGGGTCTAAACAAACTGAACAGGACTATAGTGGGAAAATGTAGCGGGTTTCCTCTTTAAGACTATTATGTCAAAATTACCAAATGTTTGACATCCAATAGCCGATGATTAATAAATCAATGTGCTCTAGTGGTGTCGTTACACAAAACAAACTTTTAAACTCTACGACTATATGTCAAAATTACCAAATGCCCCTGATTAATACATCAATGTTCTCTGGTGGTGTCATTAAATAAAATAAACTTTTTAAGCCACCATACCTCTCGTGTAATGTAATGTTTCGCAATTGGCACATCGAAGGTCATGGTACGAGGTATCCTATCTGTGACGTGTGTATGTGTGTGTGTGTGTCAATTAGGTAACCATACCTCTCGTGTAATGTAATGTTTCGCAATTGGCACATCGAAGGTCATGGTACGAGGTATCCTATCTGTGACGTGTGTATGTGTGTGTGTGTGTCAATTAGGTAACCATACCTCTCGTGTAATGTAATATTTCGCAATTGGCACGAAGGTCGAAGGTCATCTGTGAGTACGAGGTATCTCTATCTGTGACGTGTATCCTATCTGTGACGTGTGTATGTGTGTGTGTGTGTGTGTCAATTAGGTCACCATACCTCTCGTGTAATGTAATATTTCGCAATTGGCACATCGAAGGTCATAGTACGAGGTATCCTATCTGTGACGTGTGTATGTGCACATGATGCACCAACACGTTAAAGGCTCAGACTCGAGTTTCAATCCGTGAAAATGGACACCAAGTTTGGTTAATCCACAAACCTGTAACTCATTTAGATATAGTTACAATACAGAGAAACAAGAGTCTGTGACATTGCAACATACTTAAAACAGGTGATTTCGACTAGCCGTTACTTCTCAGGGGTAATCGACAAACTTGTAATACATTTGAATAAAGTTATAATAAAATGAAACTAAAGTCTGTGGTGTTTAAATGTGGAAATACTAAACTAGGTTCCGTCGCTTTAAGAAGTTTGTTTTGTTTAACGACACCACTGGACATTGATTAATTAATCATCGACTATTGGATGTCAAACATTTTGTAATTCTGACACAGTCTTAGAGAGGAAACTCGCTACATTTTCCCGTCACTTTAAGATCAACAGAGACCTTTCGACTGTAATTACATATTAAATATACATTTCTAAATAAAATATTAGTGGTTGTATATTAAACGTGTTGTATATTAAACGTCAAATTTCATTTTATTTTTTAATACATGTTTTCGTACGTTACATACAAATATTAGGACGATGAGAAACACATTGAATACCGAATACTACTCGCTACAAAATTGTATATATCCAATTAATGTTCAAGCACGCTGTCCTGGACACACACCTCAACTAGCTGGACTGTCTATCCAGGACAGTGGGTTAGTTGTTAATGGTTAGTGGTTAGTGAGAGAGAAGAGAGTGTAGTGGCCTTACACCTACTGATCGAGTCGTTAAAACTAGCTGGACTGTCTATCCAGGACAGTGGGTTAGTTGTTAATTGTTAGTGGTTAGTGAGAGAGAAGAGAGTGTAGTGGCCTTACACCTACTGATCGAGTTGTTAAAACTAGCTGGACTGTCTATCCAGGACAGTGGGTTAGTTGTTAATTGTTAGTGGTTAGTGAGAGAGAAGAGAGTGTAGTGGCCTTACACCTACTGATCGAGTTGTTAAAACTAGCTGGACTGTCTATCCAGGACAGTGGGTTAGTTGTTAATTGTTAGTGGTTAGTGAGAGAGAAGAGAGTGTAGTGGCCTTACACCTACTGATCGAGTTGTTAAAACTAGCTGGACTGTCTATCCAGGACAGTGGGTTAGTTGTTAATTGTTAGTGGTTAGTGAGAGAGAAGAGAGTGTAGTGGCCTTACACCTACTGATCGAGTTGTTAAAACTAGCTGGACTGTCTATCCAGGACAGTGGGTTAGTTGTTAATTGTTAGTGGTTAGTGAGAGAGAAGAGAGTGTAGTGGCCTTACACCTACTGATCGAGTTGTTAAAACTCGCTGGACTGTCTATCCAGGACAGTGGGTTAGTTGTTAATTGTTAGTGGTTAGTGAGAGAGAAGAGAGTGTAGTGGCCTTACACCTACTGATCGAGTTGTTAACCAACACACACCTCAACTAGCTGGACTGTCTATCCAGGACAGTGGGTTAGTTGTTAATTGTTAGTGGTTAGTGAGAGAGAAGAGAGTGTAGTGGCCTTACACCTACTGATCGAGTTGTTAAAACTAGCTGGACTGTCTATCCAGGACAGTGGGTTAGTTGTTAATTGTTAGTGGTTAGTGAGAGAGAAGAGAGTGTAGTGGCCTTACACCTACTGATCGAGTTGTTAAAACTAGCTGGACTGTCTATCCAGGACAGTGGGTTAGTTGTTAATTGTTAGTGGTTAGTGAGAGAGAAGAGAGTGTAGTGGCCTTACACCTACTGATCGAGTTGTTAAAACTAGCTGGACTGTCTATCCAGGACAGTGGGTTAGTTGTTAATTGTTAGTGGTTAGTGAGAGAGAAGAGAGTGTAGTGGCCTTACACCTACTGATCGAGTTGTTAAAACTAGCTGGACTGTCTATCCAGGACAGTGGGTTAGTTGTTAATTGTTAGTGGTTAGTGAGAGAGAAGAGAGTGTAGTGGCCTTACACCTACTGATCGAGTTGTTAAAACTAGCTGGACTGTCTATCCAGGACAGTGGGTTAGTTGTTAATTGTTAGTGGTTAGTGAGAGAGAAGAGAGTGTAGTGGCCTTACACCTACTGATCGAGTTGTTAAAACTAGCTGGACTGTCTATCCAGGACAGTGGGTTAGTTGTTAATTGTTAGTGGTTAGTGAGAGAGAAGAGAGTGTAGTGGCCTTACACCTACTGATCGAGTTGTTAAAACTAGCTGGACTGTCTATCCAGGACAGTGGGTTAGTTTTTAATTGTTAGTGGTTAGTGAGAGAGAAGAGAGTGTAGTGGCCTTACACCTACTGATCGAGTTGTTAAAACTAGCTGGACTGTCTATCCAGGACAGTGGGTTAGTTGTTAATTGTTAGTGGTTAGTGAGAGAGAAGAGAGTGTAGTGGCCTTACACCTACTGATCGAGTTGTTAAAACTAGCTGGACTGTCTATCCAGGACAGTGGGTTAGTTGTTAATTGTTAGTGGTTAGTGAGAGAGAAGAGAGTGTAGTGGCCTTACACCTACTGATCGAGTTGTTAAAACTAGCTGGACTGTCTATCCAGGACAGTGGGTTAGTTGTTAATTGTTAGTGGTTAGTGAGAGAGAAGAGAGTGTAGTGGCCTTACACCTACTGATCGAGTTGTTAAAACTCGCTGGACTGTCTATCCAGGACAGTGGGTTAGTTGTTAATTGTTAGTGGTTAGTGAGAGAGAAGAGAGTGTAGTGGCCTTACACCTACTGATCGAGTTGTTAACCAACACACACCTCAACTAGCTGGACTGTCTATCCAGGACAGTGGGTTAGTTGTTAATTGTTAGTGGTTAGTGAGAGAGAAGAGAGTGTAGTGGCCTTACACCTACTGATCGAGTTGTTAAAACTAGCTGGACTGTCTATCCAGGACAGTGGGTTAGTTGTTAATTGTTAGTGGTTAGTGAGAGAGAAGAGAGTGTAGTGGCCTTACACCTACTGATCGAGTTGTTAAAACTAGCTGGACTGTCTATCCAGGACAGTGGGTTAGTTGTTAATTGTTAGTGGTTAGTGAGAGAGAAGAGAGTGTAGTGGCCTTACACCTACTGATCGAGTTGTTAAAACTAGCTGGACTGTCTATCCAGGACAGTGGGTTAGTTGTTAATTGTTAGTGGTTAGTGAGAGAGAAGAGAGTGTAGTGGCCTTACACCTACTGATCGAGTTGTTAAAACTAGCTGGACTGTCTATCCAGGACAGTGGGTTAGTTGTTAATTGTTAGTGGTTAGTGAGAGAGAAGAGAGTGTAGTGGCCTTACACCTACTGATCGAGTTGTTAAAACTAGCTGGACTGTCTATCCAGGACAGTGGGTTAGTTGTTAATTGTTAGTGGTTAGTGAGAGAGAAGAGAGTGTAGTGGCCTTACACCTACTGATCGAGTTGTTAAAACTAGCTGGACTGTCTATCCAGGACAGTGGGTTAGTTGTTAATTGTTAGTGGTTAGTGAGAGAGAAGAGAGTGTAGTGGCCTTACACCTACTGATCGAGTTGTTAAAACTAGCTGGACTGTCTATCCAGGACAGTGGGTTAGATGTTAATTGTTAGTGGTTAGTGAGAGAGAAGAGAGTGTAGTGGCCTTACACCTACTGATCGAGTTGTTAAAACTATCTGGACTGTCTATCCAGGACAGTGGGTTAGTTGTTAATTGTTAGTGGTTAGTGAGAGAGAAGAGAGTGTAGTGGCCTTACACCTACTGATCGAGTTGTTAAAACTAGCTCTGGGTGCGAGTCGGTACACCTGTAGCATTTAATTTGCACTTCCCAAGAATATGCACTCCCCAGTCATTATTATACGTATAATTTGCACTCCCCCAGTTATTATTATACGTATAATACGCACTCCCCTTGAATTATTTGCACTCCCCTAGTTATTATTATACATATAATATGCACTCACCACAACTATATTTAAATACTGAATACATTGCTGTTACTGTTACTTTATTAACGTGCCTATATCCAAAAGAGGTACAGGCACGTCAATCCCACGTCCAGTATCTGGCAAGGTCAGTGGTTGAGCATCGGACAGAAGGTATTTAATTAATAGGGTCAATTTTGACTTTATACTACAATGGAATGGCTTAATTCAGAAGGCTTGTCTAAAAATTATGAATATGACAACTAATTCCTAATATTACAAAACATTTTCGACGGGCGGTCCAAATAAAGAAATTTGGCCTTGAACCAAAAACAAAATATAAATAAAAAATAACGTTATGTTAGGTTATGTGTATAATAATGAATGGGGAGTGCAGATGATGTGTATAGCAATGAATGAATAGTGTAGGTTATGTGTATAATAATGAATGGGTAGTGCAGATGATGTGTATAGCAATGAATGAGTAGTGTAGGTTGTGTGTATAATAATGAATGCGTAGTGCAGATGATGTGTATAGCAATGAATGAGTAGTGCAGGTTATGTGTATAATGATGAATGGGTGGTGCAGATGATTGGTATAGCAATAAATGAGTAGTGTAGGTTATGTGTATAATAATGAATGATGAGTGGAGATTATATGTATAATAATGGATGTTGAGGGTAGGTTACATATATAATAATGAATATGGGGTTTAGAGTATGTGTATAATAATGAATGGGTAGTGTAGATTATATGTCTAATAATGAACATGGAGTATAGACTTAATACTAATAGACACCACTAGAGCACACCAATTATCGAATATAGGATGTCGAACATTGGTAATTTTGACAGTTTTAGATTTTGTAAACCTGCTATATTTTTCCATTAGTAGATTTTTATGGTGCACTGACTAGAACAAAAAATAACCGATTGGGCCCACCGACGAGGTTCGATCCTTGACCGACCGCGCATCAGGCGAACGCTTTATCCCTTGTGCATCGAGATAATCATGAATGTATACGTTATACATGATACATGATTAGTATCGTTACTTACAACTATAGTATAGATCTATGGCATGTGTATATTATTGTTTTATACGCCGATATTCATATATGTTACTAACATGCACCAAAATTAAGTTAACAATATTTGATTATTCTTATTCTGTTTTGTTAAGTATAATAATTTTCCATTTTGAACGGAAAATCGTTTGCAAGGTTGTCTAAAATTCGCTTTTCTTCCCTTGCATTTCAGATCGTCTACAACTTCCTTTACATAAAAAGTTATAAATGTTTTAAAACAAACAATGGTTGTCAATATCGGATCCCTGATATTAACAAAGAATGCAGGAATGATAATGGGCATACAATGTGGCACTTACAATGTACCTGGGGTAGGGTGGGTCTGAAGTAATGTGTTTTGGTTCTAAAATATGAACCTGTTTAAGACCAAGCTTTGCAATGTTATCTCCACATAATTCATGTCATATTAATCGGAAGTAAGCGAAGCAAGGGATGGGTGAAGAGATTCTGGGATCCATCTGATCACCACACATAATGAGTTATTATTTTTATTCTGCAAATTTACAAGGGTGGATCCAGGAACGTTTTGGCCTCCATGGGTCCGCCCCAGATTCACATACCCATCTAGATTTGCCACTGAGATTTATATCAACTTTTACAAAGTGCACTGGCCATACAAACATAACAAAACACTAAAAAAATATTATTATGTGAGTAATTGAAACATTATTATAGCCTACGTGTAATATAGACTGGGGAGTGTATATTATTCAGAGGGAATGTATATTATGCATATAATATAGACTGGTGGAGTGTATATTAAATGTATAATATGCACTGGGGAGTGCTTATTCTATGTATAACCCTGACTGGAGAGTGCAAATCCAGGGGAGTGCAAATTATAATAGCACAATTATGTCATTTTGCAATGTGTAGGATTTCGCATTAAAACATTGAACTGAACTGGTTTGACTATTTTGATAACGTGTTTACGTAAATTTTAGAGGATCATTGGCTACCGTGGTATATTTGTTAAATTATATGCTTGAAGATAAATTCATTATGCCAAACGAAAATGTCAATAATACGTTTTTGATTTAAAATATTTGGTGTGTGGCTAAAGGCCCCCAGCTCTTCTGCTACGTCGTGCCTGTAAAATGTTACCATATTTTTAGGCACATAACTATGTTTTTAAGTAGGTGTGACTTTCTGTGCACCCGCTTGTTGCGCGATCGGTCTGGGGTCGATCCATGTCGGTGGGCCCATTCGGCTATTTCTCGCTCCATCGAGTGCACCACGACTAGTATATAAAAGGTCGTGGTATGTGTTATCCTGTCTATGGGATGGTGCATATAAAAGATCCCTTGCTACTAAAGGAAACATGTAGCGGGTTTCCCCTTTAAGACTAGACGTCAAAATTACCAAATTTGTGACATCCAATAGCCGATGATTAATAAATCAATGTGCTATAGTGGTGTCGTTAAACATAAAGAAACCATTCATTCATTCATGTGAATGTGAATGCATAAGTAGAAAGTTTGTTTATATATATATATATATATATATATATATACTTAACTCCAAAAGAAACGCGAAAATTTTAAAATATTAAAAAACCCACATTTGAATAAACTATGTACAAATCGATTAAGTTGACCAATAGCCATCTTGTCAGCGTATCCAATTCCACATAACGCATGAAAAAAACGAGTACAGTGTGACGTCACGCGCGTGCTGAAATTGACGACCAAAATCGATCTGGAATGCAAAACGGGTGGATCATGAAAGATGCGAATTGCACGTGAAACACTACCAGGCCTGGGTATAAAAGAAACGCCAGACAGCAATGTTCAACTCATTTTACGAGTAGCGATACAACGATGCCACGACTGATTCCAGACATAGAGCTTTGGGGAATTTGGAGGCCGGAATGGATGCCAGGCAGGTTGCACGTGCTTTCGGTGTCCATGTCTCGACAATCTACCGTCTCATAGACCGATTTCTACAGAACAACAACGTCGTCGACCGTCCACGTAGCGGCCGTCCCAGAGTGACGTCACAGCGCCAGGACCGTTACATCGTCCGAACTCACATGCGTGATCGGTTCGTACGAGCCACCACAACAGCCCGGCAGACAGTGGGAACCCACAACCCCCCGTTTCCTACACCACGGTACGACGTCGTCTGATCGCCATCCATCTGAACTGTCGTCGACCGTACATTGGACAACGTCTCACACAGCGACACCGCCTTGCACGACACAACTGGGCTGTTCTGCATCGACAGTGGCGGAACCGACAGTGGCAGAACATCGTCTTCTCCGACGAAAGCCGCTACTGCTTAGATAGGGCCGACGGTCGTATGAGGGTGTGGAGGCGTCGAGGTGAGCGCTTCACAGATGCGTGTGTTATGGAGAGGGACCGTTGGGGAGGGCCTTCCGTCATGCTGTGGGGTGCCATATCCTGGGGACGTCGTGTACAACCTGTCATCTTCGACAACAACGGCCGAGGACGCGGCAGGGGCGTCACAGCACAGCGCTACATCGACGAAGTGCTCACGCCTGTGGTGGTGCCTTTTTTCGCGGGTCACCGTCAGATGGTTTACCAGCACGACAACGCCAGGCCACACACGGCACGGGCCACCCAGGCATTCCTGGCACAGCACAACATCATCACAATGGACTGGCCAGCTTTAAGCCCGGATCTGAACCCCATCGAGCACTTGTGGGACGAGGTTCAGCGCATGATGAACCAACGCCCTGCTCCCGTGGTGACACAGCAGCAGCTCCGCCAGGCCGTCGTGGACACCTACAACAACGTGCCCAGGGCCTTCATCAGGAACCTCTTCCTCTCCATGGGTAGGAGGTGTGCGGCGGTCATGGCCAGCAATGGCGGACACACCCGCTATTAGTGGACATGTTTGAGTGGCATGTGACGCCATTGAAGAAGCGCCATGGCCTTGACATTTCAAATGACAATGCGACCTCGATTTTTAACATGTCAATAACATGAAATCTCATCTTTACGAATTGTTTAAGTTTTTCATAGAAACGATTATTTTAAGAACTTTGGGACGTATTTCAATGAGTGCACTCAAAACCTCCAATTTACGTATTCGCGTTTCTTTTGGAGTTATATATATATATATATATATATATATATATATTATGTGTACCTATAATTTTGCAATTATTTATTTTATAAACATAATGTTAATACTCAAGCGCGCCATATCTCTAATGTAACCGAATTAGGTGTCAATACGATTTTACGTTATAAAAGTTGTATACAAACATTATATCTCTGTGTATATGTATACATTATGTGCTCAAGGGCCATTAGGTCTAATGCAAATAAAGTTATGTTCATTCATTCGTGGTATTTGTCATTTGTTTCCTTGCACTGGTTTTCAGCTTGGGGTTTAATTAACTTCACAGCTGTGAACAGGTTTAACAAGGTGAACACTTTACTCACTAACCCTGTCCATGTTTCTTTTGATTACTTGCTGTTTTGAGTCAGACGCTTCATTACATATGAACATGGAAAATCTGTCAAAAACTTCTCTTCGAAATGTGAGGTCTGTTTGAAGAAAATTAGGAAACGTGTTTTACTTTACAAAGGTAAAAGTACCTCATAACTTTATTTCAAATGGAATTGTTCAAATGAAATATGTTGTGCCAATTATTATCTTGAGAATACAACCAAAAAAAACCCCACACCAACAGCAACGTTCGATCGGGTATATATGGCTGTATATATCAATATTTAATTGATATAAATGAAATGTATCAATATTTTATTTATACATTTCATTTATACATATATTTGTTTACAATTCATGATTAGATTCTTTGATTGGTATAATATCCGCCCGGTCCCCTCCATTATTATTTTTAGTTAGGGTTGAGGGTTAGGGTTAGGGTTAGGGTTAGGGTTAGGGTTAGGGTTGGGATTATGGCTGGGGTTAGGGCTAGGGTTAGGGTTAGGGGAAGGGGGGACCGGGCGGATATTTTTCCCTTTGATTTTTAGTTTTAGTTTTAATACCAAGTAAAAGTTGATATTGTTTTATTACTATACAATTTATAGAGAACGTCTCATTTCTTATTTTAAACACTAACACTAAACCCAACTTAACACTAACATTAAAACTAACACCTAAACTAACACTAACACTAAAACAAACTTAGCACTAACACTAGCACCTAAACTAATACCAACACCATCACCAACACCAACACCAACACCAACACCATCACCATCACCATCACCATCAACACCACCAACACCAACACCAACACCAACACCAACACCATCACCATCACCATCACCATCACCACCAACACCAACACCAACACCAACACCAACACCAACACCAACACCAACACCACCATCACCATCACCATCACCATCACCACCAACACCAACACCAACACCAACACCAACACCAACACCACCAACACCAACACCAACACCAACACCATCACCATCAACACCACCATCAACACCACCAACACCAACACACCAACACCAACACCAACACCAACACCAACACCATCACCATCACCACCACCACCACCACCAACACCAACACCAACACCAACACCAACACCAACACCAACACCATCACCATCACCATCACCATCACCACCAACACCAACACCAACACCAACACCAACACCACCAACACCAACACCAACACCAACACCAACACCAACACCAACACCAACACCAACACCATCACCATCACCATCACCATCACCATCAACACCATCACCATCACCAACACTAACACTAACATTAACACTAAACCAAACTTGCACTAACACTAACACTGGCACTAACACCTAAACTAACACTAACACTAAAACAAACTTAGCACTAACACTAGCACCTAAACTAATACCAACACCAACACTAAACCAAACTTGCACTAACACTAAAACAAACTTAGCACTAGCACTAACACTAACACTAAACCAAACTTGCACTAACACTAACACTAAAACAAACTTAGCACTAACACTAGCACCTAAACTAATACCAACACCAACACTAAACCAAACTTGCACTAACACTAAAACAAACTTAGCACTAGCACTAACACTAACACTAAACCAAACTTGCACTAACACTAACACTAAAACAAACTTAGCACTAGCACTAACACTAACACTAAACCAAACTTGCACTAACACTAACACTAAAACAAACTTAGCACTAACACTAGCACCTAAACTAATACCAACACCAACACTAAACCAAACTTGCACTAACACTAAAACAAACTTAGCACTAGCACTAACACTAACACTAAAACAAACGTAGCACTAGCACTAACACTAACACTAAACCAAACTTGCACTAACACTAACACTAAAACAAACTTAGCACTAACACTAACACTAGCACCTAAATTAGCACCAACACTAACACTAAACCAAACTTGCACTAACACTAACACCTAAACTAACACTAACACTAAAACAAACTTAGCACTAACACTAACACTAGCACCTAAATTAGCACCAACACTAACACTAAACCAAACTTGCACTAACACTAACACCTAAACTAACACTAACACTAACACTAAAACAAACTTAGCACTAACACGAACACCTAAACTAACACTAACACCAACACTAACACCAAACCTAAACTTTATACTAACGTTTTTTAACACTTTATGCTAATAATAATATTCTTAACACTGCTAACAATAATACGTTTAACCTTTAATACTAACACTAACAATAACACTGATAACACTAACACATTAACACATATTAATACTTAACAGTAACACTAACACTGGTAACACAAACATTTTAACACGAACACGTCTAACACTAAACATCTTAATACTAACACGGTTAACACCGAACCCAGACCACCACCACCTTAAATAAACCTACCGGTAACTAACTTAAAGTAAATTATACGAAATTACAACCTGTTTGCGATATGGTTGTGTTAACTATGAATAGGGCCTACCATCTTGTTGTTAATGTTTTGATATTTGCTTTCTCATACTACACAACGAATGTTAGTCTTATTTCAGATCTTTGCAAGATGTCTCAATCAGTGCAACAACCAGCTCATCATGAATAAAGTTTGTTTAGAAATCGGTTTTATTGCATAAAGAAATAGCTTCAGCACTGGTAACCAAGGTTTTCTAAGCTGTTGTACACTTTTTATACTGTGATTTTCTCTCTCCTTTTTCCCCACCTATTCTTTCTCTATTCAAAAACTGACAGACACCTAGCAAAAACGAAAGCCCATAATTTTAAAAAATGTTTCAGAGAAGTATAATATATTTGTACAAATGTATAATAAATGTGGGTTTTTTACCAATGATACAACAATTCAGCTGTAAACATGCTATTTCAGATATATTACTGAGAACACCAATTCAAGAACAAGGTCGGCAGTCATTAAACAAGACCAATGTTGCTGAACTGATTTCACTATGATCTTCCAGGTGGGTGTTATTGATGACTAATATATTTTACAAACCAGTGTGATACATCTGTCAAACGTTCATTCCTTTATAAATATATATTGAAAAGGATTATTTTACAGGTAGTACTAAACGAAATGACTTCCGGCTGGGTCAAAGTTCGAGGTGCACCGAACTTTTGATAGAGAAGTGAACACCACAAGTCCTGTGATTGGTTATAAATGTGAGTGTGTTGGTTGTAAAAAATAATAGTTTCATCTGGGTAAAAAAAATGTGCAATTTTATTTCATCTAGTACCAATGTGTCAATTAGCCTTGTGCTTGAAACATGTATGGGGTACCTGTAAAGAAAAGTACTCGAATTTTGTGCGAAACTAGTGTAGTCATAGACGCTACCCGTTATCTCAAAAACGAGCAGCTTGACCCCCATTTTTTTCTGATTCACTTTAAGTGTAAGGGGTGGTAGTATTTATATCCGTGGCGTTTATGTCGGCTGATACGTTGCAGGTAGGAGTTTTAGCCACATATGTTACTATTGTCGTCTATGGGATTTGATTTGGTAGTATATACCCTACAATAGTGTCTAATGGAACCTATCCAAGCTTTAAAAAGTGCATTACATAGAGAATAATACATGAGTGGCCGTTAGATACCATTTATCTCACAACGAGTTGTTTTAAAATGTATGTAACGAGCTAAAGCGAGTTTGATACGTTTTTAAACAACGAGTTGTGAGATAAATGTTATCTAACCGACACGAATGTATTATTCTATTTCTTACATATCCTCAAAAAACAGGTTTTAAGCAAATTTTAACATCTTTTTCGACTAAAAGTTATTTACTGCCGTTGCACTTGTAGTTGACTTACGCGTTACAGACACATGAATGTCACGTTAACTCTACACTAGTCTAATCGATTTCCATCGTGTAGTTTTTCATTGGATGTATGGCATTGGTGACCTGGTTATCACCTAGGAGCAGCCAGTCGTATGTCTTGAAATTGTCAACACACGTAGTGTGTAAACAACCATGTGTAACCAAATATAACGCCAACGGGTGTGTAAGAAAAAAGAAAGAAAAAATAATAATAACATCATCATCATCACAGTGTAACCATTGAGGTTGATTGATAACACAATGGGTCTAACAGATCGGTGGCGTCGTGGTTAAGCCGTCGGACATACTGGTAGGTACTGGGTTCGCAGCCCGGTATGGGCTCCCACCCAGAGCGAGTTTTGACGACTCAATGAGTAAGACCACTACACCGACTTCTCTCTCACTAACCCACTGTCCTGGACAGAAACCCCAGATAGATGAGGTGTGTGCCCAGGACAGCGTGCTTGAACCTAAATTGGATATAAGCACGAACATGAGTAAATAAATGAATGATTGTACGTTTTGTGCAACTTAAGCCAGATTGAAGATGAATTTCATAATATATTGCGCATTTTCAGGATTACAGAATTGTATATATTGATATAAATTATTATAGAATCCATTCATCTATGTTTAAATTAATATAGTTATTATCTACTAATAACGTCAACAAATTATGTAAGTTAGGAAAATATGTTAATCAAGAATTGTAAATTCTAATTCAATCTGGATATAACGTGACATTTGATTGGCTAATCAAATCCATTTGCGGCACTAAAACCGGCATATCACCTCGATGGATCCATTCAAATGATTGTGGGTTGTTTTTTTCTTAATCCAGCCAGTGCACCACAACTGGTCAAAGGCCGTGGTATGTGCTTTCCTGTCTGTGGGAAAGTGCATATAAAAGGTCCCTTTCTGCATTAGCAAACTATAGTGGGTTTCTTCTGACGACTACGAGTGTTTGACATCCAATAGCCGATGATTAATTAATTAATACGCTCTAGTGGTATCGTTAAACAAAATAAACACAATAAAACCGCCATTAACATGTAGGAAATTTTGAGCATTGCCGAAGAGGCTATTTAAATATTCATTTGCTACTTTTCGCTGTTTAGTTGACCGTATTTACTTCTAAAATATCATCTTTGAAACGTTTCTGAAGCAAATTTCATGCTGGTCTAAATAGTATGTTCTAAATGTTGTTTATATGGGTTGTTTATATGGAATGCCGAAGTAATAACGGCAACTATGTCAGTGAATCTTCGCAATGTACACGTTATCGCTGATTACTTATTTTCAAGTAATTTGACCTTTCGTTTTACAACATAGACATTTTATTCCTATAAAAAGAAATACACATTTTGTGCCTACTTCTGGCCTTGAATTCATATTATTATTAATTGTTGTTGTTATGATGTTACATAATTCTTATCGTAAACTTAGTTGAATTGAATTGGCGTGATCAATGGTCGGAACAATTGAAATCGGTAATAATGGTTATTATTGTCATTATTAAGCCAATATTAAGCCGATAGGGACGGAACGTACCCCAGTGGTAAAGCGCTCTCTTGATGCGCGGTCGGTCTGAGATCGATCCCCGTCGGTGGTGTCATCGGGCTATTTTTCGCTCCAGCCAATGCACCATAGCTGGTACATCAAAGTCCGTGGTATATGCTATCCTGCCTGTGGGATGGTGCATATAAAATATCGCTTGCTATTAATGGAAAAAATGTAGCGGTTTTCCATTCTAAGACTGTCAGAATTACCAAACGTTTGACATCCAATAGCCGATGATTAATATATCAATGTGCTCTAGTGGTGTCGTTAAAGAAAACAAACTTCCACTTATTAAGCCAATACAATATATACAAGAACTTAGAATCAACAGTTGTAATACACTTGAAAACGTATAATTTAACTGCTTACAATATAATTATTTTATATGGCGGAGAAATGAAACACGATAGTAGTAACTAGGTTTTTGTTAACGATGCGTTGTGTTTGCGTTGCCAGTAACACTCAACATGCGACAGTAAAGCCAACATTAACGACCGCAAATGGTCAGATATAACATAGTTACTCCCTAGTTAGCTTTATTAAATGGGCAACTCGGAGTGAGTTTGAAAGTTTACACAGTTTGACCATTAATGACTTCGATATAGGGCTAACACAGATATTGATATGCGAAATTAGTTAACATTTTATAAAGTAATATATTGTAAACTTACATGCATGCCAAACACTTAGACTGTGTGTTAAATAAAACAATATGAACTTGTTACATAGTATACACCATTCATATACCTTGGGCCATGACTGCAAAATGTTATTAAAATATTGTTGAGACCAACACACAAAACTAATTTTATGATTTTATTTGAATATAGGTTCAACAAATGCAACGGTACTACTGGGTACTTCAAAAACAAATGACCACAAATGAAATGACAGATTTGATAGGAGAATTTTCAGGACAGAGTAGCAGGTGAATAACAAGAAAATGATCTCCACCCCCAAATAAATAAATAAAATTAAATTAAAATTAAAAACAACAACAAAAGAAAAACAACCACAAAACAACAACAAACAAACAACATAACAACAAAAAGCTAGTGATGTGAAGTAGTTTCAAAGTTTTGGATGAGTTATTTAGATAAATAAATGAAGGGGCGGGACGTAGCCCTGTCGTAAAGCGCTCGTTTGATGCGTGGTCGGTTTGGGATCGAATCGTGTGTGTGTCCATTGGGCTATTTTTTGTTCCAGCCAGTGCACCACGGCTGGTATATCAAAGGCCGTGCTATGTAATATCCTGTCTGTGGGATGGTGCATATGAAAGATTCCTTGCTGTATTAGGAAAAATGTAGCGGGTTTCCTGTGATGACTTCATGTCAGAATTACCAAAAGTTTGACATGCAATAGCCGATGATTAATTAACCAATGTGGTCCAATGGTGTCGTTAAACAAAACACATTTTATTTAGATAATGACGTTCCATTTGTACTTCTCTTTACAAAAAACTGAAATATTCATATTTATGTACTTACACCTCTTTATATATACTCTTCAAAAAAGTAGGAGAGCCTGAAATATTAATGCTAATATCAACTATTAGACCGAACATACGTTTTGACCACAAAGATCCTAGCAAAGAACGTTCAGGTATGTTTATCAACACACCGAAAACATTCCATAGTTTGCACATGCATAACGCAGTTGCCCCGTACACGTGCGTGGGGTGTCATTCTCAATTTTCACAATTTCCAGGAAGGTCGATTAATCACTGTGGAACATTATTTATGTCAATCTTTTTCATTCTGTTGTTCATACAGATGCTATTGTTTTGGTTTTAGTCGTTTTTATTGTTTGAATTTGCGATTTACCTATAAAAAAACCCGTCAACTTTTAAATTTCACTTCTGACCCCAATTGTCCTTCAAGATCTTTGGTGGTCAAAAACAAACTGTAATACTGAACTACCTGTTGTAATGTTCGCCCAATTAATTTACTATTATTATATAACCATTCCTCATAGCTAATATACCTTACAATTTTGGCAATTGTAAATTCTTATTAGAATTCCCCCTACTTTTTTTTGAAGAGTACATATATATATATATATATATATATATATATATATATATATATATATATATATATATATATATATATATACTGGACTGGACTTGATTAGACTTGACTCGACTCGACTTTATATATATATATATATATATATATATATATATATATATATATATATATATATATATATATACACACGCACACGCACACACGCACACACACACACACACACACACCATTTAGGTTGTTTCTATGTTTTCTGCCAACAGATTCAGTGTCTTCTCAGAAACATCAAAAATACTACTGAGACCGAAATGGGATTCTTCTAGACGGATCGTCAGAATGCTTAGAAAAGTACATGACCAACAATGAATGACCAACAAAGAATTATCTGAAAGCAGCACCAATAATGTTACCATGGAATGAACCTTGCTAATGCATGGATTAGCAAGACTATATTTAGAGAAGTATCACAATGTGAGGGAAGAAGACTGGTCATAACCTAACAATGACATGGTCATTAAGTATTAAGCATAGTGTCTCATTAATTTTATTTATTTTGGAAAATACCTAGTAGGTGTAAAATATGTATTTCTAAATGCTTCGTATGGATTATTACGCCAGGAGTATTTTATGTTTTTTGGTCAGTGCCCACAGTTTAAAAACCTAACTGTCAACTTCCCCTCTAATCCAGAACTAACGTAACGTTTTGCCGTGGGATTATACTACATTTAAAATGGTTGGTTCATCAGCATATCAGCATATTATGAGGCTCTTTGGTATTTACTTCGTTATGCAAATGGTCTTGGGATACAATCGTCTGTATTAAGAGTTTTAAAAAGGATTCATTTATAGCCAAAATGAAAAATAACGCGTATTTTAATATGCCAGTCAAACACGTCAAACACGTGCGTCAAAGCAATAATGAATTATGGCTCGTTCATTTAAACATAGAGCAAACTTATGGTAGAATCAGTAGATGAACCCATCCACAGTACATGTATTTGAAGGAAAGGTAATGTTTAGCGACACCTCGGTACAATTAGAACTACTTATATTAGATGTTAAAGGGACATACCCTAGTTTTTAAACACTAACACATATTTTTGACTATTACAACCGTTTTTGATAACTTAAATCATACTTTACTTAGATTTTATTGTTTAGCTTATTAATTTCCGTACATTCGAAGTGTTTTTGGTTATTCTGGTGTTTTTAATATCACAAAATGTATTTCTCATATTTTTAAAAACGCACGTGCGTCTAAGAAATAACACTTATGAAGTCAAGTTTTAGTCTATTTTTAGAGGGTATTTCACCATTTCAGAGCCACAGACTCATGTTTCACTCTATTGTAACTTTATGCAACTGTCTTATAGGTTTGTAGATTAACTAAACTTAGTGTTAATTTTCACGGGTTGAAAATAGGGTATGTCCCTTTAAGCGTGTAACTAAAATGCTGTCTTTGCAAAGTAAAGGAATAAATCCACAACAGGCACATCAGTTATTGTTACCAATTCGAATCTAAGGATCAAACGTTTGTTTATATGCATTTTACCCAATGGCTGAGGGATTATTTAAGATTCCTTTGGTTTTGGAATAATTAAAACGCGTTCTAATGTTGATTCACAGCAGTTTCATCCGACTAGCAGGTTGAGCAGAACTGGTTTTGCTTCATTTCAGAACAAATATTTGTGCAAACTTTAAGTTTTTAAAATTAGTGTAGTCTTTTATGTAAAATATGGGTACGTTTTGCTTGTTGGTTTAGGGGGAACAAAACCGAATTCCTCTTGTGTTGGATGTTGTGGTCTTGTTATTGCTAGTGTTCACTAGTTAAATATTAGTACTATACATTAAGTCAATAATAATGTCCTACGTGCGTACCTCTGAACAAACACCTGCATTTTGAAAAGTGAACTAGGGACATGTTTTTGTTTAACACACAAAAAAAGACAATAACACCACTGCTACAATCAAAATTTTATCCCTGAAATATTTTCTAATATAAATTCGTAGGTGTATTCTGTAGGACGTTTGGGTGTTTTTCAACACTTTTGTTTCAGTCTTACATGTTTAGACCCATGTGAAAGTTCAAAAGAGGGGGAAGGCTTGTATCCAATACAGTACAAAATATTCCCCGCCTTGGTTGTGTGTGCAAACAATAATGTTCGATTCCGTTTTAAAATCAATAATGAGACTTAAGGTGTGTTTTAATATTTCAAATAAATATCGTGTTTGTTTTTCAAAAAATATTTACTTAGTATTCCTAAATCTGTTCTTTTCAGGACATTTATTTTTATCACCGGAGAAACAAAAACACATTCTGATTTACACATATACTCTGTCAAAAAAAGAAACGCATAGGCGAAATATTCATGGAATTTTCTCTTTAATACAAAGTAGCATCCTTTCGTTATCTATGATCGTATCACATTCAAATTTGACATGAGTATGTGACAATGTTCTTGCTATAGACGTATGGCAGTGGAGGCGTTTTCGTCACCAAATAGCGTCGCACGAGGGCGCTGAAATCAGTACCGTGTGTGGCCACCAGCAGCAGCAATCACTGCTGACATCTCCTTGGCATAGACTGAATGAGTCTCTGAATCCGGGCATGTGGAATTCTAGCCCATTCATCCTGCAGTGCATGTGACAGTTGCGGAAGCGTCTGAGGCTCCGGGTCACACTGGCGTACACGTCTGTTCAGTTCGTTCCATAGATGTTCAATGGGGTTGAGACCTGGCGATCTTGATGTCCATTGCAGCACATTAATTATCTCATTCTGTGGGACATCCATTGTTGCACGTGCCGTATGCGGCCTAGCATTGCCCTGCTCTGTTAATCCAAAATAGGAAGCATGTGATAGCGAAGAATTTCATCCCGGTAGCGTACAGCTGTCAGGTTGCCTTGTATGAACACAAGTTCACTTCTGCCGGTGTATGAGATGGCTTCTCACATCATGACACTCCCTCCACCGAATCTGTTAACTTGGGCGACGCAGTTGTTTGCAAAACGTTCATTGCGGCGTCTGTAAACACGTTGTCGTCCATCACGTCGCTGTAGAAGGAAACGTGACTCGTCGCTGAACCATACTCGCCGCCACTTTCCCAAGTTCCACCCCTGTACATTCGTTCACCAGCGAACACGTAAATGTCGATGTTGACGTCGCAGGACGGGGCCAACATACGGTCCCCTAGCCCATAAACCAGCTTCTCGAAGTCGATTCAGAGTGGATTGTGCAGACAACCTTCTCATACCAGGTATGCGTCCAGCAGTGTTCGCTGCTGTGGTAGTTCGGAGACGCAAGTGCAGAACCCGGATGTAGCGATCTTGTGCTGCAGTTGTTATGCGAGGTCTTCCACTTCTCGGCCGGTCTTCAGCTGATTGAAACTGTTGGTACCTGTCGTAGAGACATGAAATGGTGCTCTGATTGACGTTCATGTGGCGTGCGACTGCTGACTGCGATTCACCTAACTGGAGGCGGCCTATTGCATTGTTTCGATTCGGCAGGTTTAGTCTTGGCATCTTGTAACTCGCCTACATCGAAATAGAAATGAGGCATCATTGCGAGCATTGCCGCTTTAAATACCCATCACTACCCCAAACCTTTCCCCGAGTCACGTGCATTCGCCAAAATCTGACCATTTTGCTCCGATTTCCTGCAATTGTCGCACAACGTGCCACAACGTGCGTTAAATTTGTTTCAGGGGGCATTTGTTTGAAATATGTCAAATTCGTAGCTTAGTGCAATCAATTTAATATAAACAAAACTTAAATATGAATGCAATCACAACATAAAATATTAATTATGTAGTTAAATTCCAAAATAGCAGAAATAATGTTTCATTGACTGGAGTGTGAATTTTTATCTAATGACTGTATACAGTTAACTGAAGTATTAGTAACTAGTGAACGAGATGTATTATTAGTAAAAACCGATAGAAAGCTGCCTCTCCATGTTAGGGTCTAACGTGGAGCGCCAGCTGTATAACCGGCATTTAGTTATAATGATAATTCCAAAGGTTACTTTACATTCATTTTCAAAATATCTTTCCTTTGGCAAACATACATTCATAAAATATCTTATTTAGTCATTACATCATATTTATACTTATTAAATAGACAGTACGGAATTACGAATTTGACATACCCAAAACAAAAATAGGTGATATGAATTAGGTGTAGATGTACTAAAATGTACTTCTATATGAATCTACAAACCTACCTTCTTGATTAGACTATTAATATTTGTACATCGAGCGTGTTCTTGGTTACATTGCTGTTTATGGAAGCTGGATACGTTGTCTTGGTGTGACCCTTTGACACGCGCTTCTTGATACTAGTACTTGGGTTTTCTTTTACTTTTTGGTATATCTAAGTACTAGAATTTTTAAGACACACATCCCATTGAAATATCACAATGTGTGACAATTCAGAACATTACTATGAATTATGAACATAAGTATTTACTCGTTTTCATCTAAAATTTGAACATTTTGTTTGGTCACTGAACTTGTCTTTGCCTTTTAATATTACATGCAGATTGATCAGTTGGAAATGTTCTAATACAGTTAAAAGTAGTCACACTCGGCTCATTACGCGGTCATACACTGGTATAGACAGACAACCGCAGTGTATTCAAACGTAATATGCGGTCGTACACTGGTATACACTGACAACCACAGTGCATCCAAACGTAGTATATATACGGTCATACACTGGTATACACTGACAACTGCAGTGTATCCAAACGTAATATACGGTCATACACTGGCATACACTGACAGCCGCAGTGTATCCAAACGTAATATCCGGTCCTACACTGGCATACACTGACAACCGCAGTGTATCCAAACGTAATATGCGGTCCTACACTGGCATACACTGACAACCGCAGTTTATCCAAACGTAATATGCGGTCCTACACTGACATACACTGACAAACGCATTGTATCCAAACGTAATATGCGGTCATACACTGTTATACACTGACAACCGCAGTGTATCCAAATGTAATATGCGATCATATACTGGTATACACTGACAACCGAAGTGTATGTAAACGTAATATATGGTATAGAATGCTCGTAGAACTTGACTTGACTGGGTATTTAATGTGTCCATTTACCTCTATGGTTTCGAACACGCCTATCCCGAGTCCGGGTTCCGATAAGATCGGAGGTCTGACTCGGGACAGAGTGCTCATAGGGAGGATGTTTAGAGATGAAGTTGAGCAATTTGGAGATGTGGAGGCATGCTTCCCTGCAAGCTACCATTTTTTATTTATATGACCTCAAACCTGATGAGGAGAACAGTTTTAGATAATGTGTTGGCCGTTCTAAAGGTTACTGTTATTGATTTTATATGATAGGAAAACTAATGTAATCATACAATCCTGAAATGTACACAGTATCGTTTCGCACTCTCCCCAATTATATAATTATTGTGACAAATATTTCTGAAAACAGTGTTAATCACAAAACTGAATAATTAATAAGTAACGTTTAAAGGGACACACCCTAGTTACGGCTAGTTGTTAACCATTACGGCGTTGTTTTTCGCTATTAAACCCATTTTTTCACAAATAAAATTGCACTTTACTTACCGTTTATTATTTAGAATATACATTTCCATTCACCTGAAGTGTTTTTTGGTAATCCTGGTAATCCTGGTGTTTGTAATACCACAAAATGCATTTTTCGTATTTCTGAAAAACGGTCGCACGTTTGAGAAAAAACCGTTGAGCAGACAAGGTCTAATCTATTTTTAGACGGGATATTTCCATTTCAATGTCACAGACGTTGGTATACCACGTGACCGTTATCATTTTGGTTCGGTTTGTTTTCTCGTGCACGATTCGCGCAATCAACATCCGATTTGTTGTTGTTCATTTGTGAGATTTTTCTTCACAGTTCGTGAACATTTTCAGTAACAATAAAGTTCAGACAAGTAAGTATCTCAATACAAAACGTTACAAACCCTTAAAACCAATAATTTTGCTAAGTCTTACGATATCTGGAGAGGGGATACAACCAGGACAGAACAGTTGGAACATGTCCAGGAGAGGTGAAAAGAACGCATCCCAAGTCTGTAAAATTTGTCGTGACTTAGGCATCGTTGTGCTTTGAGCGACATCTACCGGTGACATCAGAATACAAACTTTTAAAATTATTTCAAGCAATTGGGACATGGGGATTCCCATGGTATTTATTGACATAAAACCTGCTTTTTCACTCCATTTGATAAAAACGTGATCTAAGTGTGTTACAGGTTTGTAGATTAACCAACTTATAATTTATTTTCGCTGGATGGAACTAGGGCGTGCGGCTTTAAATCGATCAAATTAACCCATGGACGGGCGATAGCGGGTTTCATCTTTTGTTATCTATGTGGTCCTTAACTATGTATATGATGTCATATAACCGTAGGTAAAATGTCTTGAATGCGTCATTAAATATAACTCTTTTTTTATTAATTTAAAGTTAAGCAGCTGGGTCTGAAGATATACATAGATCTTACATTTGCAAAATGCGGGAACTGGAATAAATAATGGTACTGAAAAAATATTACCTAGTTAAATCGGCAATTGCAATTGTCTGATAGCGTCATATGACATCATATGAGGAATGATTTTACAATGAGTATTTACAGTGACACGATAACAGGAGCTCTTCGTAGAATATATACAAAGATAATCCAAAATAGCTATATACACCTTAAAATGAAGACACATCACAATATATTGTCCTAATATTAATCTTTGTTTAATAGTATGGAGTAAATGTAAGCACTTGTGACCCGTATCATTTGGCTGAAGAACATGTAAACATTCTACAACAAATAACCTGTAACTAATAAAAAATATTAATGGACATTATCAATTTCTTCTCTTTTTTTCGTTTGTTTAACGACACCACTAGAGTTCACTGATTTATTTATCATTGGATGTCTAAGATTTGGTAATTTCGACATAGTCTTAGAGAGGAAACCCGCTACATTTTTTCATTAGTAGCAAGGGATTTTTTATTTGCATTATCCACGGGATAGCATATGCCATGGATCAACCCTAGACCAGTATGCACTCTCCACTACTATGTCGAATACTGAATACATTGTGTCTTACAAAAACTTTGGGTTGATGTGCTATTCAACGAATACAATCCACATTCATTATTAGTCCCCTATCGATCCAACCGGAGTGGAATATATGTTTCATCTCCGTCTGTCTGTCTGTCTGTCTGTCCCACATATAGTTTTCTGGATTCTTTCAGCTATTGAGCTGAAATTTTGTATATCATTATTATAATATGTACTCCACATTCATTAGTATACATGTACATAATAATAATGTACACATCATATTTATACACTTCACATGTATTACAATACATGCTTTATTATACACATGATTTACACACTTTTCTTTATTATACATATAACCTACACTCTGCATTCATTAATATAAATGTATTCTGCATTCCACAATTATGATTATATATTTGAATGTGTGGTGTAGATTATAAGTATAATAATCAATGGGAAGTGCACATTATATGTATACTCTGTCAAAAAAGAAATGCATAGGTGATAGGGAAAGAAGAAAAGTGTTTGATTTTACAAAATATAGTTTTTTGTACAATGTTGCTGAATGACCACGTTTGTTAATGTTCCTGGAATGGGACAGCATGCCCAAATGCACCCTAAAACAAATTTAACGCACGTTGTGGCACGTTGTGCGACAATTGCAGGAAATCGGCGTGAAATGGTCAGATTTTGGCGAATGCACGTGAAAAGATTGGGGTATTGATGAGTATTTCAAGCTGCAATGCTCGCAATGATGCCTCATTTCCATTTCGACGTAGACGAGTTACAAGATGCCAAAACTAAGCCTGCCGAATCAAAACACTGCAATAGGCCGCCTCCAGTTAGGTGAATCGCAGTCAGCAGTTGCACACCACAAGAACGTCCATCAGAGCACCATTTCACGTCTCTGGGACCAGCAGTTTTAATCAGCTGAAGACCGGCCCAGAAGTTGAAGACCTTGCATAACAACTGCAGCACAAGATCGCTACATCCGGGTTCTGCACTTGCGTCACCGAACGAACACTGTTGGACGCATACTTGGTTTGAGAAGGGTATCTGCACAAACCATTCGGAACCGACTTCGAGAAGCTGGTTTACGGGCTAGGGGACCGTATGTTGGCCCCGTCCTGCGACGTCAACATCGACATTTACGTGTTCGCTGGTGCACGAATGTACAGGGATGAAACTTGGGAAACTGGCGGCGAGTATGGTTCAGCGACGAGTCACGTTTCCTCCTACAACGACGTGATGGACGACAACGTGTTTACAGACGCCGCAATGAACTTTTTGCTAACAACTGCGTCGCCCAAGTTGACAGATTCGGTGGAGGGAGTGTCATGATGTGGGGAGCCATCTCATACACCGGCAGAAGTGAACTTGTATTCGTATAAGGCAACCTGACAGCTGTACGCTATCGGGATGAAATTCTTTGCCGTCACATGCTTCCTGTTTTGGGTCGACAGAGAGAACTCTTTCAACAGGACAATGCAAGGCCGCATACGGCACGTGTAACAATGGATTTCCTACAGAATGAGAACATTAATGTGCTGTCATGGCCATCAAGATCGCTAGATCTCAACCCTATTGAACATCTATGGGACGAACTGGACAGACGTGTACGCCAGCGTTACCTGGAGCCTCAGATGCTTCCGCAACTGTCACATGCACTGCAGGAAGAATGGACTAGGATTCCACGTGCCCGGATTCAGAGACTTATTCAGTCTATTTCAAGGAGACGTCGCGCAGTGATTGCTGCTTCTGGTGGCCGCACAAGGTACTGATTTCAGCGCCCTCGTGCGACACTGTTTGGTGACGAAAACGCCTCCGTCAGTCCATAGCAAGAACATTGTCACATACTCATGTCAAATTTGACTGTGATACGATCATAAATAACGAAATTATGCCACTCTGTATTAAAGAGATAATTCCATGAATATTTCGCCTATGCGTTTCTTTTTTGACAGAGTATATATTTAAAAACACAAAATGTCATTTGGCATGATTGTCAATTGATAGTAATGAATGGGGAGTGTATATTATATGTACAATAATGAATGGGGAGTGCAGATAATATGTATAGTAATAAATGGGGATTACAGATTATATGTATAGTAATTAATGAGGGAGTGCAGCTTATATTTATTTAGTAATGAATGGGGAGTGCCAATTATATACTGAACAAAATAAGAAACTTCCGCCAACTTTGCTTGAACATAACTTGATGAAAACAAACCGGGGGAATAATTGTTTTATATGCGTTTAAAGAGTGTTCCATGATGCATCGTTTGGTGCAAAAATCATGGCCATAGGTTAACAGAAACTGGAGAAATTTTGACCAAGTGTGGTAGGGGTTAAAAAAAAAAAACCCACTTAATAATGGGTATGACCACCTCTTGAATTGACCACTGCAGTGCATCGCAGGCGCATAGAAATGACTAAAGTGTTGATTTCTGCCTGTGGAATATTGTTCCATTCCTGAATGAGCGCTTGACGAAGTTCGTTGACATTAGCGGGTGGGTTGGGACGACGCCTCAGTCGTCTGTCCAGACTATCCCAGACATGCTCGATGGGGTTGAGATCAGGACTTTTAGCGGGCCAGTCATCAATGAAATCAATGTTATTTGTCCTAAGAAAATTTACAGTGTCTCTAGCTGTATGAGAGGTGGCATTATCATGCTGAAAAATCGAGATGTTGGCGTTGTTATGGAACGGAGGAATGACGTGATGAGCGAGAATGTCATAGCGGTAACGTTGAGCATTTAAATTACCATCAGTGACGACTAGTGGTGAACGATAACCATGGGCAATGGCTGCCCAGACCATGACACAACCCCCACCCCCGAAACGATCTCGTTCAAGAACACAACAGTCAGCATAGCGTTCATTTCTCCTGCCATCACCACGTTGTAAAGAAAATCTGGATTCATCCGAAAAAAGAACGGTATTCCAGCGTCGCCGTATCCAACGAGTGTGTACACGTTCCCAATTAAGATGATTTAGACGATGACGTTGCGTTGCGTTAAAACGCATCCGACGTAAGGACGTCGTGCATGTAAACCGTTCTCTCGCAGACGATTACGAACAGTTTGCCCACTGATTCGGTTATTATGAAGCCCAGGTGTGTTAGCAGCAGTAGCAGTGGCAGTTTGGAATCGATTGCGCAAATGCGTGTTCATGATATAGCGGTCTTGACCACGCGTTGTAACACGCGGACGTCCACGACGTGGCAAGTCGTTGGTGCTTCCTGTCGTTCGAAATCTTACGCGAAGATTTCGTATCGCTCGACTAGAACTCCCAACATGCCTTGCAACGTCTTCTGTCGACATGCCAGCATCAAGCATGCCAATCGCCCGTTCGCGTAAATTATTGGGTATTCTTGGCATACTAAAAATGCTACAATGTAAAAAACGTTAATTTTTTTTACAAATTTTGAAGCGTTTTTGTTCACTTGACAACGATGTCAGTAAGACAAGTAAAACAAATTGACCGAATACTACACGGGACATGTAACCATGCATGCACATGCAAATTGAATTTCACGTTGTCGACGATTAACAGTGCAAAAATAATCGATAACATTCATGAATCCTGATAATACAGCTCAAGGCTAATACTACCTATATAATTTCATTACACAATGAATTCTTTAACACAACAAATACTATATGTACAAATCGGAAGTTTCTTTTTTTGTTCAGTATATGTATGGTAATAAACGGAGAGTTTATATTATGTGTATAAAAATGAATGGGGAGTGCAGATTTTATGTATAATAATGAATGAAAAGTGCAGCGTATATGTATAGTAATAAATGGGGAGAGTAGATTTTGTTATAATAAGGAATGGGGTGTGTGTAGATTATGTGTATACTAATGAATGTTGATGTTATATGTATAATAATCCATGTGTATATTATTGTCTAATACGCTGATATCCACATATATTACTAACATGCACCGCAATTAAGTTACCTTTATTTGATCTCCATTCTTCTGTTTTGCTAAGTACAATTGTTTTCCATTTCTACCGGAAAATCGTTTGCAAGGTCGTCTAAAATTCGCTTTTCTTCCATTGTATTTCAGATCGTCCATCTAACTTCCTTTGGTTAAAACATTATAAATGTCGTGTATTAACATTTATTGACGGCTGTATTTCTAAACGTAAAGTTCTTGTTCCAGCTATCAGTGGGGCAGTAATTTAATTTAATTATTTTCTAGTACTTTAACCAATTATTTTTATAATATACTTTATTTCCACAAATATAATACAAACTTTGTTTCTCCGTCTGTCATGTACATGTACATTAATATTGTTATTATTATTAATTGTTGTTGTTGTTATAGATGTTATAGATGTTGTATGTTTGTTTGTTTTGTTTTTTATCTGTTTGCTGACACCCGCTTGTTTGGTCATTTGCAATAAATTGAATAGAATTGAATTGAATTGTATTGAATTGTCGTTAAACAAACAATGGTTGTTCATGTCGGATCTTTAAGCATACAAGGTGGCACTTAACTGAGGTGGGGTGGGTCTAATGTAATTATTTTGTGATTATACAATATGAACCTTTTTAAGACCAAGCTTTGCAATGTTATTTCTACATAATTTCTGTCATATTAATCGGAAGTAAGGGAAGCAAGGGATGGGTGAAGAGATTCAGAAGAGTTTTAGCCTTTTGGGGTCCATCCCTGATTCATATACCCAACACCCTCGTTTAGATTCGCTACTGAGATTTATACCAACTTTTTCATACAAGGTGGCTATTCAAACGTCAAAAACACTAAAAATAACTAAAAATAAATAATTATGTGAGTGCTTAAAAAATATTATACCCTACGTGTAATTAGGGAGTGCATATTATTCAGAGGGAGTGCATATTATACATATAATATAGACTGAGGGAGTGTATATTACACGTATAATATGCACTGGGGAGTGCTTATTCTACGTATAATGTTGACTGGGGAGTGCAAATCAAGGGGAGTGCAAACTATATGTGATACCGGGCTGCGAACCCTGTACCTACCAGCCTTATTCCCGATGGTTTAACCCATGACATCACCGAGGACGGTTTATATTTGTCAAAAACATCTTACAACGCAGTAAACTCAAGATGGTCACTTTAAAGGGACATTCCCGAATTTGCTGCATTGTAAGATGTTTCCGACTAATAAAATATTTCTACAATTAAACTTACATAATAAATATATTTTCTTGTTTAGAATATCAATGGGTCCTTCGTGTCGTTACAATGTCCATCCCCAATCTACTGGAATGACAGCGCCAAAACCCCTTACTCTCAGCCTCCACCCCAACCCCGCTCCATTTTCAAATACACTCTAATGACCCATACCGTTTTCATCACACATAGCTGCTGAAGCTTGAATTTTAATTGACAAAACTCATGCTAAAATGGAATTAGATCCATTAACAGTTGTCTACATAATGTAAACAGTACATATGGCTGGCGTGTGCCAAGACAGCGTGCTTGAACATTTATTGGCAATAAGCAAAGTCGAAGTTAAAATGAAATGAGGGAATTTAAAATCGTTTTTTACAAAACGTAAAAGAGAAGTAATGAGAAACATACGTACAGCAACAATTATTCCCGATAAGCGTAGACACGTCTTCATTGTTGCGACTCCGCACAGAAAGACAAGATAGCAGACTAACTAATGTTAGCACGAGTGTGACCTTTCGTCTTATCTAGATGTTAGGAGTGGTCACAAATTACAAAACACAAAAACTGCCACTTTAATGACAATGCGAACAGTTATACAATATTCCTTATAGTACACGTGTGTATCTCGATAACCTACATATATACACAGGTGAATCTTGATTACTAAGCGGTGGGCGGGACGTAGCCTAGTGGTAAAGCGCTCGCTTGATGCGTGGTCGATCTGGGATCGATCCCCGTCGGTGGGCCCATTGGGCTATTTCTCGTTCCAGCCAGTGCACCACGACTGGTATATCAAAGGCCGTGGTATGCACTACCCTGTCTGTGGGGTGGTGCATATAAAAGAACCCTTGCTGCTAATCGAAAAAGAAGTGGCGACAGCGGGTTTCCTCTATCTGTGTGGTCCTTAACCATATGTCTGACGCCATATAACCGTAAATAAAATGTGTTAAGTGCGTCGTTAAATCAAACATTTCTTTCTTTGATTACTAAGCGGCGAGTGTTCTGCTTCAAAGGCTGTTAGATGTGTACAAGTATATTCAGATATAGTTTCGGAATCTAACAGCATATTGAACATAGAACAGCTGTGGAACCAAACTCTTGATATCTCCTGTTAAAACGTACACGAGTCATATGACGCTACAATCGAGAGGGGAAAAAATGGAGTCGGATGCAATGTAGACTCCAATGATTAATTAATTGCGGGCTATTAGAAAGAAAAAGAAAGAAATGTTTTATTTAACGACACAGTCAACACATTTTATTTACGGTTATATGGCGTCGGACATATGGTTAAGGACCACACAGATATTGAGAGAAAAATCCCGTTGTCGCCACTTCATGTTTTATTTAACGACGCACTCAGCATATTTCATTTACGGTTATATGGTGTCGGACACATTGTTAAGGACCAGACAAATATTGAGGGAGGAAACCCGCTGTCACCACTTTATGGGCTACTCTTTTCGATTAGCAGCAAGGGGTCTTTTATATGCACCATCCCACAGACAGGATAGTACATACCACGGCCTTTGTTACACCAGTTGTTAAGCACTGGCTAGAACGAGACATAGCCCAACGGGAATCGATCTTAGATCGATCATGCATCAGGCCAGCGCTTTACCACTGAAATATTTCATAACAAGGATTCTGAGAGTACTGCTAAAGCAGTACATGACCCCTACCGAGCCGAACAATCTGTAACAGTTCATGATAACGCTATACCCCGGTATATAAAATTCCATCCCAACATCTTCAGGCACTGCAACAAAACAAAACAAAAAGGTCCAGAAAACTAATTTTCATATCGGCTATGTTATAGGGCTATAACTGTACAAATGGATAAATTGACATGAAAGTCAAAATTTGATCTGTAACATAACATGATAAAGCTGTACACAAAATTTGAGCTGAATATTTTGAGGCATTGCAAGAAAAAAGTCTGAAAAACACATGTTCATATCTCCTACGTTCAAGGGTCATAACTCTGTCAAATTTGGGTAGATCACCATAAAAAATTACACTTGTTCTGTAACTGTACATGATAAAGTTATACACAAGACATTTTGAGAGAAAAAGCATCCGGATAACTATATATGGGTGAGACGGACAGACAGACAGAAGGACGACGACCAAACCTATAGTCCCCTCCGGTTGGACTGGTAGGGGACTAATAAAGGTCCGTAATATTAGAAACTTCTTATAAAACATCCATAGAAAGAAAATGAAAGTAGTTATCTAAATGGCTATTGAGTGGGATTCTTCCAATACCTAGGCAGTCAGCGGGTCTCTTCCTATACCTAGGCTGCCAGTATCAGTTACCACGCCTCATGCCTAACACTGTTTAATATGAGAAAAATGTGAAATATCAGTAAACAAACATTCCACAGACCCACTGGGTTTGTTTTCGTTCCAACCATGGCCCCATGACTGGTATATTAAAGATCCTGGCATGTGCTATCCTGATTTGGAAAAGTGCATATAAACGATCCCTTGCTAATGGAAAAAGTTTTGGCTGCGCCCTTAAAGAAAAATATGAACATTCCTAACCTATATAAATTATTAATATAATATATTTTCGGCGCAAATTTAGATGGGCTAAGGCCGAACCGCCTATCCGGTTAGGATACAGCTTTACTCGGCCAGATGACATAACTAAACAAACATTCCTTTCCCTTTTTTTATACTCGGCTACAAGACATAGGTAAACATACATTCCTTTCCTTTATATTTCAGAATCGTTCAGGTAACAAATTTTAACCACACAGAACACGTTGAAAAATAGTTTATTCTAGTAAACAGTATTAGTTGTACCCATTAAAATATCTAATACATAACATCATCTAATACACTGTAATACAAAACATCAAGGAACAAAGAGAATATCAAAATATATCTAACACAGTGTGACACATATCATACAAAATACCAAGGAACCTGGTGAATATCAAAATATATCTAACAATCTAATACATGTGATATAAAAACAACAAGATACAAACAAGTCAAAATGTAGTTTTCCTAACATCCAATGTATGAAGTATTAATTATATTTGCGTCTGGTGGGTATAAGCTTTGAGTATATAGAGTTCCCTATTCTCCTCTAAATTCGATAATTTACGAAAGAATTCTACAAACTCACACAGGTTTCACAAATTCAGATGGAAAAAGGGGCTTCTGTAGAAAAACAATTCCGTTGTCCCACCCCTTCCACACCATACTTTTACAATTATTTTACAAGTGCAATTAATTCACATATAGGTCAGAGAAAGACCTGATATATAATGCACACGAGCATTCGTTAAATGTCAGATCTGTCGCGGGCCCGGTGACTGTGACAGAACTAACAGGAATTTTTAATGTAGATCGAAAGTTTGATGCCAGCTTTAATGGACGAGTGGTATGTTATGTCAACTGAAAGATTAAATGAACGAACTGTGACACAATTAAACGATCCAAGAAAGCGTGTAGATACAACACATATATATGTCCTTACGAACGTTATCACCCCTATTCATCTCACTTGGCTTGGGCCCTGAGTAGATTATTCTCCTTCCCCGCCCTGGGTACATATTACAGTAGTTACGTGGTCCATGTAATAACGGCTCTCTTTGGTCAATTGACAATAATTATACTCATAACCATAATCATCATTGTCATCCATTTATCAGAATGGATCGATGTCCTTTGTGTATCGCCCAACATTGAAGAAGAATAAAGAAACGTTTCTGGACTAATAAAAAATAAATAATAATAATAAGAGCATTTTCAGGACGGATTCAGAAAGAAACTATTTTTTAAGATTCTCCGTAAAAGTGGGATTTTTCCAAAGTATGCTAACAAAAAGGTTTAGCAATTTGGTATTAAAATACAAGTTACATTCAACGACGTGACAGTCACACATTTCGTTTTGTACTGAAAATCTCCTGTTACTTACACTGACAAATGATGCCTCAATTAAAAAAAAAGTTTGTTTTATTTAACGACGCCACTAGAGCACATTGATTTTATCATCTTATCATTGGCTATTGGACGTCAAACATATGGTCATTCTGACAGTTTTTCAGAGGAAACCCGCTGTCGCCACATAGGCTACTCTTTACGACAGGCAGCAAGGGATCTTCTATTTGCGCTTCCCACAGGCAGGATAGCACAAACCATGGCCTTTGTTGAACCAGTGATGGATCACTGGTCGGTGCAAGTGGTTTACACCTACCCATTGAACCTTGCGGAGCACTCACTCAGGGTTTGGAGTCGGTATCTGGATTAAAAATCCCATTCCTCGACTGGGATCCGAACCCAGTACCTACCAGCCTGTAGACCAATGGCCTAACCACGACGCCACCGAGGCCGGTGATGATGCCCCAATTAAATCCTGGGTCTCACTTCATTTTGAAAGTCTCGCGGGTTTTTTTAGGAGGGGGGTTCGTGTTTTTTTGTGGGGGGGTTTTCATTTAAGCTCATCTGCCAAATTGCTGAACGTTTTTGTCTTATTATACATGTAATTAAAGCTTTAATGTCTCTGATACTATATAAATGTAAACAACAGACTCTTCAGACAATATTCTAGTATAAAAATATAGTTTTCCAATTCGAGTTTGACTTAATAATCCATCACTGAATCGATGCTTCTGACATATTCGCCCAATCTAAGCGGACAAATGAAAACAATAATGAATATACATTTAGATTCACAACACGCCACGTATCAACAGTTTACAAATCACAACACTTATTAAGAGTTTACAAAACACAACACTTATCAAGGTTGAATACAGTGTAACACTTATGAACTGTGAACACAACATAACACTATCAAATTCAACATACATGTAATGTTTACCGGTATCGTACGAGTTCTACTCTCAACATGTCAACAAACTACAACAACAGAAATAATAAAACTCGTATTGTATAATAATTATAACATCTCAATCACTATGTTTGTGCACCTGTATAACAGATACTGAGATGTTCTTTTCTAATCTGTACGCAGCACAAACCTCACAAGACTAAATCATTAACGAATTGACAATCTCTTGCCAGCAAATCTTGCTGATAATTTTAGAATGTTTGTGTTTATCGTCATTGATCTCTGATACCCAATAGCCGATGTGTTGTTTCATGCTGGGGTGTTGTTAAATTAGCAATTCAATTCAATTCGTTTTAATTCCTCTATCCAACAGAAACCCCAGTAAAGGGAAATAACTGGTAAAATATAATTGATTGTTGTCCATAAGGATTTGTTATTCTCTTGTCCCAATACATGTATTTATTTCCATGTGTGTTCCAGTTTTAACTCATTGTAAAGCATTGGAAAGATATATTTTATTTAACGACGCACTCAGCATATTTTATTTACGGTTATATGGCGTCAGACTACAGATACAACTGAGAGATAAAACCCGCTGTCGCCACTTCATGGGCTACTCTTTTCGATTTTTTATATGCACCATCCAACAGACAGGGTAGTACATACCACGGCATCGAACGAGCGCTTTACCACTGCGCTACGTCCCACCCCGTAAGCCAATGGAATCAGCGCCTGATCTATTTAAACCTTTTGACATAATCCAACCGCAAGTTTCGTTATCAAAATGTTCTCCTTGGGGTCAGAATTCAGGAAACAAATGTTGACTAATGGAAAATAATCCTTTTTCGATGAAAACGTAAAACAATAGAACTATTGAATTTCAAAGAATATGCTAACAACAGGTTTAATTACTAATATTGCTGTTTTCAGGCTTAAATAACTTTCTCATATGTGGGGCGAGACGTAGCCCAGTGGTAAAACGCTCTCTTGATGCGCGGTCGGTTTGGGGTCGATCCCCGTCAGTAGGCCCATTGAGCTATTTCTCGCTCCAGCCAGTACACCACGACTAGTATATCAAAGATCGTGGTATGTGTTATCCTGTCTATGGGATGGTGCATATAAAAGATCCCTTGCTACTAATGTCCGACGCCATATAATCGTAAATACAATGTGTTGAGTGCGTCGTTTAAAAAAAACCTCATATGTTTAATGACCATATCACACTTGTTAACCTATGTTGAACTCCCAGCTGAACTATCTCAAAAACTAGAGGACTTTCTGCCTCTCTGCTGCTCCACTAAACTGGGTACAGACTACAAAAGTTGTGAGTATGTTTTTTATTTTACTTCTGGTACAATCAATTAAGTTTTGATAGCCTTGGGAAATTTGATTTTCATCAACCTGAGAAAATATGCGCAAATACAAATACAATGATGCATGTCTACGAATAAAAATACATATTCAAATGCTACTCTCTAGTGATTGTCAAATACACGTAGCTCTAAAGTGAACAAAATTCATATACACAATTTATATACACGTGTCATCTGGATGGTTTGAAAGATAACATGAAATGGTCAATATCTTCAAATCATTTTCCTTTGATATACAAAAAAAAAAATCCTTGCTGGTTGTCATTCATGTATGAGTAAATAAACCTGACTCTTGACAAACCATTAGTGATTAACAACACAGATCACAATAATAAAGACTCCAACAAATAAATACAGTGTTACTAACCCCGGCCTTTCAAAGATACCTAGGAAAAAAACAACCTGTACTCTAGCTGTAAGTAATCTACGTACACTTAGTATGTGAAATAAAAATTACAGATACGTTTACTTTTAGTAAAACAAAAAAGAAAAAAAAAAAAATCCAGAATGAAAACTTAACTTTAAAAAATATTATTCTGTAATACTGGACACACGTGGTGTGAAATACAAATTACAGATGTCTATTTGCAAACAAAAATCACAATGAAAACTACAAACTGAAGTCTATATCACTAGTCAATATGACAGTGTTGTGTTTGTAAATGTGACCGTAATAACATTTGCTAGACAATAACGATCAGTGTTAGGTTTGTAAATTTGATTGTAATAACATTTGCTAGACAATAACGATCAGTGTTGTGTTTGTAAATGTGACCGTAATAACATTTGCTAGACAATAACGATCAGTGTTAGGTTTGTAAATTTGATTGTAATAACATTTGCTAGACAATAACGATCAGTGTTGTGTTTGTAAATGTGACCGTAATAACATTTGCTAGACAATAACGATCAGTGTTAGGTTTGTAAATTTGATTGTAATAACATTTGCTAGACAATAACGATCAGTGTTGTGTTTGTAAATGTGACCGTAATAACATTTGCTAGACAATAACGATCAGTGTTAGGTTTGTAAATTTGATTGTAATAACATTTGCTAGACAATAACGATCAGTGTTGTGTTTGTAAATGTGACCGTAATAACATTTGCTAGACAATAACGATCAGTGTTAGGTTTGTAAATTTGATTGTAATAACATTTGCTAGACAATAACGATCAGTGTTGTGTTTGTAAATGTGACCGTAATAACATTTGCTAGACAATAACGATCACAGTGTTGTGTTTGTAAATGTGACCGTAATAAATTTGCTAGACAATAACGATCAGTGTTAGGTTTGTAAATATGATTGTAATAACATTTGCTAGACAATAACGATCACAGTGTTGTGTTTGCAAATGTGACCGTAATAACATTTGCTAGACAATAACGATCAGTGTTAGGTTTGTAAATTTGATTGTAATAACATTTGCTAGACAATAACGATCAGTGTTGTGTTTGTAAATGTGACCGTAATAACATTTGCTAGACAATAACGATCAGTGTTAGGTTTGTAAATTTGATTGTAATAACATTTGTTAGACAATAACGATCACAGTGTTGTGTTTGCAAATGTGACCGTAATAACATTTGCTAGACAATAACGATCAGTGTTAGGTTTGTAAATTTGATTGTAATAACATTTGCTAGACAATAACAATCAGTGTTGTGTTTGTAAATGTGACCGTAATAACATTTGCTAGACAATAACGATCACAGTGTTAGGTTTGTAAATTTGATTGTAAAGGCAAATGTTAAACAATGTAAGAGCGTGTCGAGTTTGTAACTTGACTGCAAAGATAAATGCATGACAATATGCACAACATATTTACTATCATGTTTGTAAATGTGGCTAAAACCACATGTATGACCATGACATTTTAAAGTTTGTAAATGTGACTGTAAATCAAACGCTTGACCATATTACAGTTAGGGGTTTGTAAATTTGACTGCAAAGACAAATACTTGACTGAATGATACATTTTAAGGTTTGTAAATGTGACTAAAGACAAATGATTGACCATAATATGATACAGTTTCAGGTTTGTAAATGTGACTTTAAACCTAAATGCTTAACCATTTTGATTTCTAACTTTGACTGTAAAGACAAATTTATGCTTGGCCATATGATACAGTCTACGGTTTGTAAATGTGACTAAAGACAAATTACTGACCATATGATACAGTCTCAAGTTTGTAAATGTGACAGAAAAGACAAATAGCCGAGGTATTACGTTATACATACAAATATATAGATAACAATGTCAATTTTAAATGCATCAGTGCCAAGGTCATGGTATCAACTGTATATGTTGCATTGTGCCCAGAAAGCATGATATAGAATAGTTGAACATAATATTAAACAATACAATAATAATGATATATATACATATATACGTCATATACAAGTAAATTACAGGCCTCTGAAAATTGCGAGAGCGATAGTTTTGTTCCCGCATCAATCGAGTACGTATAGTTTTGCGTAACTCATTTTTTGTTTGGGCATTGGATTTATGACATGGTCATGACGGGTTACATAAAAAAAGAAAATGGGTTACCTGAATTTGAACATTTGCGTAAACCATTCATCAGATGCCTGAGTAAATACATACATAATACATTTGAATCTACCTGTAGGTAGGCACCACTGTCACATTCACTGATTGTACGAAAGGGTTATACGATAACATGCTGTTAGGCTCACACTGTCGACAGTCACAATGAAGTTGGCCAACTCGATCGTTGCGGTGCAATTGTTCCCAACTCCCGACTTACGACAGTTGCGCTCAAACTAACTAATAGGTCGTAGGAGTTGTATACGACGAGAATCGAGTTGTAAGAGCGCTCAGACTAGCAACTGGGCAGTCGTAGAAGGCGTGAAATTGGCGAGTTGGCAAACTCCGTCGTGAAAGTTGGTTGTCTTAACCTAGTATAATGATGATTAGTTAATATTAATGAATATATTTGCTAATGTGACAAAACACGTACATGTCTTGGAAACCGCTGAATGTTTCAGTTTTTCAACTATGGTGTGTTTCTGCCAGAAATAATTTTTTGGGTATGGCGCTACGAAAAATTGAATGCAACCACAGTCAACAGAAGGTATGGAGACCTTCCCCAGAAAGAAAATGGATTACGTTTATGGTTAGGGGCAAGAAAATCATACAGTCATAAAAAGAGTACTTAATTTTGTCAAAAGGTTAACTTAAAACAAATCTGCAAACAAAATTTGGGTACGCATTTTACCCTCAGGCAGAAACCCTGCTGGTGCAAGAAATAGCCCAATGGGCCCATCGACGGGGATCGACCCTAGAGCTACCGCACCCCATACGAGCGCTTTACCACCAGGCTACGTGATGCCCCGAATGTATCGCTTATTGAGTCATACAAGGAAACATGGCAGCTTCTACTTGAGCGCACCAATGGAATCTAGCTTTCAAGATTCCTGCCACCAGTGTTTCAAGTTGAAACACTGAATAATCCAGCATTACCATGGTTACACGGATTCCCGTGGATTTAGTAACACAACACGCCTATTATAAGCAACGACATGTGTACATCTTTGGAAATTCTTGATCATAAGTACAGGACAAACTGTCAACAGTATTGTATACCGGTATTATAGAACTGCGTCCCTCTAATGTTAACAAAACACATTAACAACTACACAACTCTACATTCCACGAGTGTATATATACAAAATGGAATACATATGTATCTTCAAACTGAAAAATAAATGGCAATATCTCAATGAAATGATAAATGTTGTAAGATACACATTCTACTTAAAGCTATGACACAGTAAACATGTCTCAAACATACATAGAGAGAAATGGAATACATTTCCATTATAACAATTCAAATGAGTTTTCGAAAACATCGCTTTAAAAAAACAAAATCCCACAAAAATCATGTGTGTAGTACCTATAAAAAAGATATAAAAATGACAGCACGGATGAAATATTTCATCAGTTTTAACACAGTGCTAAAAAGACTGAATGAGCTAATTCAAGAATCGTGATATATATATAAATTTGTACTGCAATCTCGAGTACAAATGTTCCTTTTATTTCTTAAAGCTCGGTCTTAACGGGACTGTCCTGAGTTTGCAGCCATTGTAAGATGTTTGCGATAACAGACCCTTGTTGGCGACTACTATTTCATAATAAATACATTTTCTTGTTTAGAATACCAGTGTCATTTATCGAATGTGTTTGCGGTCGTATACTAATGTTTATTACACTCAGTTTTTACTTTAATTCGTGATATATTTTTTCGTACGTACGAAATCATTGGGAGGTCAAATCCGTTATGGGCTACTACAAGCATTAGGACAACAAGAAACATCTTGTAAATACAGACACTGATATTCTAAATTTTAATTTGTTTAAAATTTAATTTGTATGTTACGTCATCGAAAGGGCTCTACTGGTCGGAAACGTTACAATGGTTGTAAACTCGGGAATGTCCCTTTAAATATAAGTGCATCTAGTGTAAGTTGTTGCACTCCGTGTTTGTTTGTTTTTTTGGGTGGGTGGTGGGTTTGTGCTTTTTCTCTCTCTTTTTTTTTAGGCGCTGTTCGTTTTGGCGGAAATGGGGGAGGGAGTTGCTGTTGTTGGGGGGGGGGGTTTCGGGGGCAAGATTAAAAGATTAATATAACATTACTAGCAGTTGCCATACTTCGAGATCCTTTACCTAGCAGTTGCCATACTTCGAGATCCTTTACCTACAACCGCTGATCTCTAGTATACGTAAAAGTAAAACCAACTTTACCTACAACCGCTGATCTCTAGTATACGTAAAAGTAAAAGTAAAACCAACTTTACCTACAACCGCTGATCTCTAGTATACGTAAAAGTAAAACCAACTTTACCTACAACCGCTGATCTCTAGTATACGTAAAAGTAAAACCAACTTTACCTACAACCGCTGATCTCTAGTATACGTAAAAGTAAAACCAACTTTACCTACAACCGCTGATCTCTAGTATACGTAAAAGTAAAACCAACTTCTTCTCAATAAATGTCCAATGATCGCCGTCTAGTATACGTAAAAGTAAAACCAACTTCTTCTCAATAAATGTCCAATGATCGCCGTCTTATGACGGTTTAAATTTAACCTCGATGTTGGAAGTGGCAGTCCTCCTATGGTAAATTAAAAGTTTGTTTTGTTTAACGACACCACTAGAGGACTGATTTATTACTCATAGGCTATTGGATATCAGCTAATTCGAAAACTATGTGATGTTTGTATGTGTATAGCTAATTCGAAAACTATGTGATGTTTGGATGTGTGTAGCTAATTCGAAAACTATGTGATGTTTGGATGTGTGTAGCTAATTCGAAAACTATGTGATGTTTGGATGTGTGTAGCCAATTCGAAAACTATGTGATGTTTGGATGTGTAAAGCTAATTCGAAAACTATGTGATGTTTGTATGTGTATAGCTAATTCGAAAACTATGTGATGTTTGGATGTGTATAGCTGTTTTTTTAATAATTCTGTTTAGCTAACTGTCTCTTGAATTTAGAAAGAAAGAACGGTTTTATTTAACGACGCACACAACACATTTTATTTACGGTTATATGGCGTCAGACATATGGTTAAGGACTTGAATTTAGCTACAGATTTTCAGATGAAATTCACCAAATTGCTATTACCTTTTGGCGTCCAGCTTAAACCCTACACATTAAGCTTTTTTTTTGCATAAAATATCAGTGGCTGTATAATAAAACGTGTTTCAAATCGTCCCATTGTTTGGAAGTAGCCTGCACTCAACAAATTTTATTTACGGTTATATGGCGTCGGACATATGGTTAAGGACCACAGAGATATTGAGAGAGGAAACCCGGTATTGCCACTTCATGAGCTACTCTCTTCGATTAGCAGCAAGGGATCTTTTATATGCGGCCAAACTTCATTTTATTTCCAAATACATTTTATTTCTCTTTAGCACAAAATTATTGGGAGGGCAAATCCAGTTTGGGATACTTCCAAAGATTAGGACGAGTCCCAGAAAAACAATGAATATACAGACAGTGATATTCTAAACACAAAAATATATTTAGTATGTGATTTTAGTCATAGGCATACGGGCATCTAGAGAACAGCATGTTTAGATTTTAGGCGCAAAACGCGATATAAACCATTTTCTTTCTAGTTTTTAGTTAAAGCCATTATTGTATGTCAGTAAGGGCTATTCGTATGCCCGCTGATTTGCTGCAAAACGTGATTAATCCTTATGAAATTGTATTGGGTAAATCCCGTTTTTTTTTATCAAAACGCGATATACGCCAATTAAAAAAAATATATATATACTCAAAATGAAAAATGGATATATCGCGTTTTGCGCCTGAACTTTTCATGTATTCATATTAGCATTACTGCCAAACAGCTATATACGGTTGCAAACGAATCATTAAGCATTTTTACATGGATTACAACTAATTTTGAGGGTAAAATGGAAGGAAGGAAGGAAGGAAGGAAGGAAGGAAATGTTTTATTTAACGAAGCACTCAAAACATTTTATTTACGGTTATATAACACCGGACATATGGTTAAGGAGCACAGAGATATTGAGAGAGGAAACCCGGTGTCGCCACTTCATGGGCTACTCTTTTTCGATTAGCAGCAAGGGATCTTTTATATGCACCATCCCATAGACAGGATGACACATGCTACAGCCTTTGATGTACCAGTCATGGTGCACTGGCTGGAGCGAGAAATAGACCAATCGGCCCACTGACGGGGATGGATCCTAAACCGACCGCGAATCAAGCGCATGATGATGAAAATTTAAAAAAAGGTCGCGGGTTAGCACATTTTGCGGAATATCTCTATCATTTTGCGGGGGGGGGGGGGGGGGGGGAGGGCAGTTACCCCCGCCCCATGTCTTTTAGTCAGAAACATTTTACAAGGGCAGTAAACTAACATTACTCCCTTGAATCACACACGAGATTGCAGTTTTATTGATGAATCTAAAACAAAAATTCCCTGAATCTACCCGTATCATGAAAAAAAATCTGTCCAAACATCTTGAAAACATATGAAACACGATGCTAAACGCCAGAAATATTAAAAATATTTAGAAAAATATTCCTGAAGATTGATACAAATTTTGTGTATAAATTTACAGACCTGAGTTTTTACTTTCATTTTTGGTGTTGATGGTATTCGGAGGAAAAAAGAAGAGAAACTATAATATATAATATATAACAGCATTGTATGTGCACAGAGTATTCCCTGAATGATGTTAAATACAATCAAAACATTTAGAATTGTCATTTAATATAATATATCCATCAAGGATATTAAATACCAGTACAGCATTACATAGTTTTAAATACAATGTCATGTAACCATAATCATGTTTATTAAAATGAATATATAATATACATGGTATATTATTAAATTTATACCCCAAGTATAAAGTATACACAGTATATGAATTACATACACTTGTATAGTATTTTAAATACTATACCTGTTAAATACTATACCTGTAGTCTACATAACATCCTAACCTACATTATACTGATGGAAAGAAATAACGGATCACACAAAAACACGAAATAAAAGTGTTAGTTTTTGTTTAACCACACCACTAGAGCACACTGATTTATTTATCATCGGCTACTGGATGTCATACATTTGGTAATTTTGGTCATATAGTCTTAGAGAGGAAACCCGCTATATATTTCCGTTAGTAGCAAGAGCTATTTTATCCCACGGACACGATGGCACATACCACGGCCTTTGCACAGTCGTGGAGCACTGGCTGGAACAAGAAATCGCCCAATGAGCCACTGTTGGGGATCGATCCTAGACCGATCGCGTATCAGGCGAACGCTTTACCATTGGGCTACGCCCCGCCTCTCGTAAAACTCGTTGGGGAATTGTTTTATACCCATCGCACCGGCCTCAGTTGCGTCGTGATTAAACTATCGGACATTAGGCTGGTAGGCACAGGGTTCGCAGCCCGGTACCGGCTCCCAGCCAGAGCGAGTTTTAATGACTCATTGGGTAGGTGTAAGGAGACAACATCCTCTTCTCTCTCACTAACCATTAACAATTAACAACTAACCCATTGTGCGGGACAGACAGCCCAGATAGCTGAGGTGTGTGTGCCCAGGACAGCGTGCTTGAACCTTAATTGGATACAAGTACGAAAATAAGTTGAAATGAAATACCCCTCGCTCTCGCAATAATCTATATATAATGTTTTACATGTGATTATGTCATGGCCCGTGAAGTGTATCTTTAGTGGTAGTGGTGGGGGGGGGGGGGGGGGGGGGGGGGGGGGGGGGGGGGGGCACCATCAAAATTGATTCCCCACCCCACAGTACCAAGTGTTCCCTTATTTCTTTCACTCTGTATACTTGAACGATCATGTAGTATTTCACATTCCTCACATTTTCAGATTTTAGAGCTAAAATATTTCATTGACTACATTATAAATCCATTACTGTAAATTACTCTTAGTAAATAAAGTATTTGACATCACATGTAAAAACAAAGCATAAAGTCAAAGTATATTTATGACTGCAATGTAAAAGTTAAATTCTATGGAACAGATATATTTGCACCTACTAGAAGGTGCTAACGTGAGGTAACTCTTCTTAGTCATAACAAAATAAATGTAGTCTATGAAATTAATTCGGAGGCGTGAAAATATGTGTAACCTATGGAATTAATTCAACGATAAGAAGTCTGTGAAATTAATTCAATGATGTGAAAAAAATTCTATGAAATTACAATGTACCTTAATAATGTAAAAAAAAAAAAAGACTGAATTAACTCCATGATGTTAAACAAATTTTATGAAATTAACTCAATGATGTTAAACAAATTCTATGAAATTAACTCAATGATGTTAAACAAATTCTATGAAATTAATTCAATGATGTGAAAAAAATTCTATGAAATTACAATGTACCTTAATAATGTAAAACAAAAAAAAAAGACTGAATTAACTCCATGATGTTAAACAAATTTTATGAAATTAACTCAATGATGTTAAACAAATTCTATGAAATTAACTCAATGATGTTAAACAAATTCTATGAAATTAACTCAATGATGTGGAAAAATATTCTATAAAATTAATTCAATGTTAAACAAATTCTATGAAATTAACTCAATGATGTTAAACAAATTCTATGAAATTAACTCAATGATGTTAAACAAATTCTATGAAATTAACTCGATGTGGGAAAAATTCTATAAAATTAACTCAATGATGTGGAAAAAATATTTTATAAAATTAACTCAATGATGTGGAAAAAAATATTTTATAAAATTAATTCAATGTGGGGAAACAATCTATGAAATTAACTCTATGATGGCATGTGGGAAAACAGTCTATAAAATTAACTCAGTGATGTAAAAATAAGTTTATGAAACTTAATTCGGTGGACGCCATCAATCAATACCCGTTTTGCTTACCTCAACAGTTTGCTTATGTGGCAAAACAACTGCGACTCAAGTGAGTTGAAAAACTGAAAGTTCTGGATGCCTGAAAACTGCATGTACCGTCTGATCGTCCGCAGCCCGTTCAAGGCGTCCGCTGCGGACGGAACCGGGTCGCTATCCGCCGACTCCATCTTGACGCCGGGGTTTTCCAATTCCTCCTCAGTCTGACTGGCCGTGTTCGATTCGATGCCGGGGTGCACGAACTGTTCCGTTCTGAGTGAGTCGTTGGTTTGGTTTTCGTCGTCCCGAGACAAATCCAACTGAGGACACATGGTGACGTCATGGGACTGGTGCTTCTCCGTGACGTTGTGTGGAACACTGGAGTAGGTCGCGGCGTCACAGAACTCATGTTTCGGCAGGCGTCGGTCATCTTCGAAAAACATTGTTCCGGATACCGAACGATTCGTTGCCGTCATACACCCGTATTCAAATTCCGACTGTTCGGTTTTAGGGTACCGCAAACTGTCGTCTGCTTGACCGCTACCGTCAAAACCTTCCGACATGTTGAGGATGGAATTCTTCTTCGCTTGTATTCGCGATATCTGTGACTGGGAACATCCCAAGATCCGGGCAATCTCGGTTTGCGATTTGTTTTCTTCCAACAGCTTAATAGCCAATTTGCGTTCAGACAGCAACAACCCTCGGTAGCGCTTCCTACGACTGATTCCTGGTATAGAATACATCATGTTCATGGCTCCAACTTCGTACTTCGGCACGTCAACATCTGACAGAGAAAACCTATCACTGTTCTCCAGCTCTCTACTGCTGTCCACTTTGTGAAAGTGTAACCAGTTCCGCGATTTGCGAGCCACGCCCGGCATCGTTACGTCAATTTCTGACGTCATCACGGGAATCGCAGTCTCAGAATCGAATCCTGCAGCTGCAGCGCCGTCTGGCCTCGTTTCTGTTCGGTAGCTGCCCACCCGACCCGATAATTTAGGCTCCACGTATTCGTCCATCGCGTCATAATGGTTGTTATCGAACTTCTCACACCCGTAACCGTCTTCCGATTCCAAAATGTCGGAAGCGGAAACGTCTGAAGACGACTCGTAAATGCCTACGCCGCTCTCGGTCACCATGGTAACGTCGGGGTACAGCGCGTTCAGCCGGGATTTAATTTTGTTCTGTTTCTCCCACTCGTCTAATATGATGTCCTTGCGACCCGCGATTCTCGAAATGACTGCCTGCGATTTGCCGTATATCTTTGCGATGTCCCTCTGCGATGATTTGTGCTTTAGGAGCTCGATTATTTCCAGCTTCTGGGAGAGTGACAGCGCTTGTCTCTTGTGGTAGATATCAGAACTACTTGTCGCTTCCTCTTCCTGCTTCTCGCACACACTGACACTCGTTGTTACCTTGGGACTACTTTTTTGAGGACACAACAACATTTTACATTCGTCCTTTTCGCGGATTAGTCTCTCCTTATCGCTGCCCTTGACGTTATTCCACTGGTCCAGGATCCTAGCCTTCTTGGCAGCCATTCTTGAGACTACAGACTGCGACTTGCCGAACATTCTGGCGATTTCCGTTTGCGATTTCTTCGCTTCCAGCATTTCTATTATCAGCTTCTTGTGCACTAGGGTCAAAGCTTTACCCCTCCGTGGTCGCATGTTGGAGAGATCGAGAGCAAAATCACCCAGCATGCTGCTGTCATCATGGTAATCATTTTGACCGCTAGAATTCATAGAATCCGTACTCTCCACACTGTCCGGAACTGGGCGGAAATCAACGACTTGCTGGTCACATGACTCAGTTTCGTCGCTCTTCGGTGGGCTAGGAGTTTTATCACAGGCGTCCATGACGTCATTGGTTGACGAGCATATTTCTTCCATTGCGCAACTGTCGAAGGAGTTATCCACAGCACGGGTAGCTTTTGTAACGTTACCTTCACAGTTTGAGCTTGACGTGGACACCTGGTTTAGGTTCGTAATACGACTGATGATTGAATTAAGATCTTTCTTGTTGGAAGTACCGTTAGACGGTTCATTCGTACCAGCGCACTTAATAACACCAGTGACCGGGCCCTTCCTCGCCGCAACCTTTGTCCGAATAGTCTCGATTTGTGAAAACAGAGGTGCTCTTCTAGGCCTCGATTTTCTTCTAACGGCGTCCGGGTTTTTACACCTGTCATACAAAGCTAAAATATCCGACTTTCTTGACGCAATTCTGGAAATCTGGGACTGGGAGCAGGCTAACGTTTTCGCTATGTCGTTCTGCGATTTGTTTTCTTCCAGCAACTGAATGGCCAATTTTCTCTGGGAGAGCGTCAACTCATGCCGTCTGCCTCCAAATCGTTTGAACTGCTTCGTTATTCCAAATCGCCCCTTCCTTTGCATTTTACACCACGTCCTACAGCGTTCATTCGGAGATTTTACAATACAAAGCACCGGATATTTTTGACACAGGGAACAGAAATATCGTACACCGATGCGCTAATTCATTGATA